>NC_141022.1:11200000-11470000 GCF_052040795.2 Danio rerio
TTCATTCATCAACAGCAAAATAATACAAAACTGTTTAAAGGCTTTGTGGAAATAAAATCTATTTATCTGTCTGTCTGGGTTTCTGCAAGTTTCAGCGAATTAAATTTAAGACCATTAGGACTCATACAGGGCTAAACCAAGTGTGCCACACACCTGCTGTAGAGTGATTGCCCCCTGGGGGCTGGTTGCAGTATAAGTCAAAAAGCCCACCTACACTGTGTTAATGAACGAGACTTGAGCCCAAATAAAAAAACAAAACTATTATTATACTTGCAACAGAATGTCCGGAAAGATGGTTCTGATCAATTAAGTCACTGGTTATCATGCTGATAAAGGTGCAGATCTTCATTTTTGTAAACAATATGTTTTAAGCAGTAATTGACAGTTGTGATTGACAGTTTCTCTAAGCTGACCTTTGGAGCTTCGGGAGGAGATTGAAGTGTTATTATTTAATTTCTGTGTTATTTTACCATAATAAAATGGGCTCAGCAGTAAACTATACTTTCTAGCCTACAGGATCTGGTGGAACACTGTTTATTCGGTAAGGTCAGGGCTTTATTAGTTTGCTGATACACGCCCAACGTTAGCCATGACGGGGAAAATACAGGTGATGGCTATCTAGCAGTAATTCTCTTTATGAGTCTGAAATAATAATTAGGAAGACAAAACTAATGTTAGCCGATCTCCACATTGATCTCCTGTAACGTTATTTGAACTTGATTTAAAGGACGTCTCTGACATTTTGATTTACGGCATGTTATTGAGTTAATCTACTGAATTTGCTGTTATAAAATGTTCTAGAAACAGAATTTTATATAACAAAACTGTAATTTTGTTGTATTTTGTACTGTAAATGTTATATTATTCATATACATCATGTATCCTTGGCCTTTTATTTGAAAACGCCTAATGAACATTAAAATAAAGGTAAATTCCTCTTTGCCACATATCAAGGCATCATATAAATAAAATGAAAACGGAGGCAAAAAATGATAAATAATATATAAGTGATGCTGCAACAGCTGATTGACATGTGTTGATGTGTTGATGTGTTCTTGCGGTGCGGGAATACATTTCCAAATAAAGCGCGGGAGCGGTCTGTAACTCTGGTGTAATTTGAAGCGGGCGCGTGTCTAACAATATCGCTCCTGAGCGAGCAAGCACTCGCGCAACCGCATGGATGCTGTTAATGTGTGTGTAAATAGAAAAACTGTAAATAGAAAAACTTTGTAAATAGAAAAACTGAACGCTTTACTAGCGAGAAAACAGTTAAACAGACCATCAGCATCAAGAATAAAGAATGAGCCTGCTTCAATCAGCCTCTTTACTTTACTTTTACTCTTTACTCCTTTACTTTCATGGATAAGGAAATGGTTTTGTATGCACTCTACTGAAGACAATCATTAGCCCACATATTTAATTTAGTTTGTTAAGCACAAAGATTTGTTTCAAAACTATTTCTAAATTCAGTTCCAATTTTCAGGAAACGAATAAATGAACAATAATAACGAAGTGTGGTCAAAAAAGTTATATCCAAACACACGTCCTATTCTTATGCCCTACATGCTGATGCATACATCTCCAAAACACGACAGGTCTCTAAAATTGTTTTTATTAAAACAAGTATAAATATGCATAAAAAAATAATACAGCTAATAATAATAACATTAAAGCAAGTAGCCAAGAATAAACCAAAAAAGCCCCCCTAAGTTTTAGACAGCATGGAGGTAGTGGTTTTTATATTTATAAAATAATAATTTTTGTAACATTTAAATCTATTATTCTTTTTTTATAAGTAAAGTTATTTGTGTATTGCTGTATATCCTGTGTGTATTAAGCAATGTGTAAGTGTTTGAACCCACACAACTAACATGCTCTGCGTTGGACTTTAGACCAGCTTTACTTGGTTAATGGCGCAGTCTATTTCAGTTTTTCAAAATAGCAACGCGCCAACAATGCACCTAAACACACTTCCTTTATAGCACTCATGAGTCCACAAAGCGGTACACATGGATTTGTTATTTAGATAACATGGCACAAAACGTGAAAATTAGGGCTGCGCTGGTCTGAAAATAGTAACAAATAGTGCCAAACACGCCTTGCACCAAGGCCTTATTGCACCAAGTGTATGATAGGACCCTAAATATATTGCTATAATCTATGGTATAAACATTTTCAGTGTAAACAATTAACAACAGTAAACAAATAAAATCTCCTTAGTAAACATTAGTTTAAAGATTAATGTCAACAGTGAGAAATAGCCATTTGATAATTATTTGTTTTAAGGGATAACTCCCTTTAATAAAATGATTATGAATTTTATGTGTTATTAGGCACCAACAAATTAACAACACCTAAATAAAAAAAAATTTAGTAGTCTTTAGTTAAATTAACTGATGTGAACAGATACAGTCTTATTGTACAGAGTAAAAAAAAAACAGCCAGATACAAAAATGTAAAGAGCCCCTATTTTGGGTTTTTGAAAATGACCTTCCATGCAGTGTGTAACACCGCTCTAGGTAAAAAAAAAACATCCAGCTGTGGTTTAAATCTAAAAGTGCACCTTTTTTAAAACAATTGATTCTTTAGCGAAATAGCTGAGCAGGTCACACCGACACTTGGCGCCGCGACATGGCGCACACATGACAGTTAAAAGTATCGCACACCAGACGCGCACATTCGCATGCTATTTAACATGAAAATATTCAGATGGCGCTCTGTGGCGCGGCAGAAATATGAACAGTGTCATGAGTTATGGCTGGGCGCTGCAGACAGCCGCCGACTTGGGAAGCCGGTGTGTGTACACTGATAAAAACCTGTTTAGAATTCTGAAATGCGTGGTGCTCCGTGGCGAGACGCTGCATGTCGCCGAGCGGCACTTCTGGTGTGTGACCCCCTTCAGAGTCAAATAAACGAATCGAGTTGGATTTGGATCTTTTGTTTGATCGCATCAACGCCGATACGGTACATCACCAAATATGTACTTCCAGTTCCGGTAAAATGAGCACATGCTTTTCCTTCACACACTAGAGGAGGCGTGGGGGATCACGGACTAGTCATGACGTGAAGATAACGATCCCTGACAAATAATAAGATTCGCTGCCGGGAATAAAGGGTGAAAGTTCATTTTCAAAACAATACCACAGTAAAGCCAACCTAATGCTGTGTTTGTTCCTGTCATTTTTCAGATTTTTCATATATTAACCTACACTGCAACGCAGGATTCATCAGCTGTTTGCTATTAAAGGAGCAGCAGAGACTATGGGACTTTGTCAGACTTTGACAGGGACTTTGTCAGCAACTTTTGCAGTTCATATGGACCAGTTTCTTCTTCCTCCAGGACATGTGTCATTAAAATTGTTGCTTCGTTTTGTGTAGTTTTGTGCAAAATATATGCTTAATTGTGTGTTATAAGTTGTATACACCCCGCACGGCTTGTAATCACGTATCGATTTTAGATCAGTGCTTGTACTGTATCTCTCAGGTTAAATCTGTATGGGGCTGCCATAGCAACAAACAGCAGAGGATCGCCAGGTCAGAAACGCATTTAAATCGGTAATAGAAGAAGCACTTGTCGTGTTTTTTATTGTATTTTTTAACGCGACACGTGCTTCTTCCATTACCGATTTAAATGCGTTTCTGAACTGGCGATCCTCTGCTGTTTGTTGCTATGGCCTCCATCAGCTTTTCCTCGCACACTTTTGCCACTGAGTGGATTAATACAGAATGTGTGTTTGGATAAATATGCTGGTGTTTAACAGCATTGCTTTATTGCATTCCTGCAGTGGACTCTGTAGCTACGTGGTGGGCATTTCTTTCTGTCTCGTGCTGAACCCAGTCGACCAATCACAACAGACTGGGTCATCGCCGCAGATTAGCTTCGCGCTAAGGAGGGGTTTGGGAACAAATAAATCGTTGAACGATTCTTATGGGAGTCGCTGGGATAAATAGGTAAAAATAAAGGCATGTTATAAGACAATGAAAGTGTTTTTTGACCTTGCACGCATATCAGCCTGTTTTTGGAGTCTCCCAAAACCAAAATATGACTTTTTTATGCAAAATAGGGGCTCTTTAATGTTTGATTAAATCACCTTATAAGTATTTACACATTTGAAGCTGTGACGAACAAACCACTAATACAACAATCTCTTAAAAAGCTCTCTAAAAGTGTAAACATATATTCACAGCATTTTGAAGTGCTCACAATATCAATATTGTGATTGAAAAATATCACAATACATTGAATATCGGCATATGTCTAATTGTGTGTGCGTATTGCTGTTTCACTTGCCTGTTGTGTGTGTGCTGTTGTCAAGAAGGGACTGTTGCTCCTGGAGGGCCAGGGTCTGGTTAACAAACCTCAGCATACCTGAGAGAGAGTCTAGATCTGCTTCCTCTGGCTCCTCTTGGTCCAGCATGTATGTGAGTGGATTGAAGGTCATGTCTGTGGAGCAGGAGGCCTCATGGCTGGTCAGCCCCTGCCAGGTCTGCACCGGAGAGGATGGCGGCTGCAGGGCAGCCTGAACACTGGCCTTCAGACTGTCTGAAAGCTCCAGAGAGGCGTCAGAGAAGGTGTTGTGCCATGGGGAGAGGCTGGAGCGTGTGGAGGATGGAGGGTCCTGAGGAATGGAGTCTTTATGAGGAGGAGAAAGAGGAGGAGGAGGAGTGCTGGGTTTGTGACGGAGTGTGATATTGTGGAGGTCTGTGACTCTGCTCAAGCTGGAAAGTTTGGTCTGAAGACGAGCGATCTCTGACTCCTGAACAAACACAGGGAATGAGGCTGTAAAGGGGTGACGTTACTAAAATAATATTATTTTGTGTATTTGGTGTAATGTGTTTACATGGCTATATGAACACTTTTTTTTTGGCTATAAGCTAATTTTACAAGTCCACTAGAGTAAAACAGTTGATTTAAACCTTTTTTTGATCTGGTCAGCCAATATTCAGGACGGGCAGGAGTACTTTCAGCTTAGTTTAGCATAAATTATTGAATCGGATTAGACTATTAGCATCTCATTTCAGAAAGAGTTATAACAATTTTCCTATTTAAAGGGCCATGAAACCCCCCACTTTCGGTTCAAGCACCTCAGAATTCTTTCTGAAGCACACTAAAGTTCATCATTCTGAAAGTGCATTGCGATTGGCTAAATACCTCAAGTATTTGATGAAAATGTTACACCCTTACTATCTTATCAGTTTGAGGCTGAATGTGATCCAGAAAATGCAGATGACCACACTGATCAATTAAGTTTTCCAGCGCAACTGGAGAAGAGCATACCAGATTGGCAAGTTTTTTTTTTAAATAAACCAGTTTTGTTTTCACAAAAAAACACACAGCTTCTCTGTGAAATAGCTGGGGCAGCGACAATACTACAGGGAGAAAAAGGTTATTCCTTCCTTCTTGCTCAACCTTTTGTGCAGTGTGTTGACAATCTTCCCACCAACTGACAGATTTGTAAGGGTGTGTTTGAATGAGGCGTTTTAGTAGGTGCAGACAAGTCTAAACTCTTATAAAGAATATCTATAGGGGTTTGAGTGACTGATCGTACAGTATATATGCACAAACAACTTGGGTGCAGAGAGGGTATGCTACACATAAGAGAAACATGAAAATATGTTTTTTTTTTTTTTTCGTTTGTCTGCTTCTGACTTTGTGGGTGTTGGTTCTTTTGAAGTTGTCTCCTGTAATGACATTTAAAATAAATGAGTTGGAATGATGGTGTGAAACTATAATGCGGCAAGAACTGACTGGAATTAATTAAGCTGTGTATTTCCCCAAAGATAATTACACACCTTAAAATCTTTATCAGCCAGTCAGAATGAATCCAATCTGAATTAAAATTGAGGTTGCATTAAGAAAGCAAGCATATGTACAGCGAAATTCCCACACACCTCTAGTTTTTATGTATGGTTGATGATTATGAAAAATGTTGTTAATAATTACATAATTCAGACCCCCTTAGTTTTTCGCGATTCTGCGATCACTAAATCCAATGCAAATCAACAAAAAGTTGCATATTTTTCAGATCCTGCAAAATTCTTAATTTCAATGCAAAAAATTTCAAACCATTTAATTAAATTATATTTATTTCAGTTTGCAATAAATTGTTTTACATGACTTATAAAGGTCGCATATGCAGCACGCGTGATGTATTTGAGTGTCTCTTGAAAAATGACATCTCACCTGTGCCGTCACAATCCTAACATTACATGAGAGTGGGGGGAAATGTTTTGCAGCCTGTGCAGTAAGCAGACGTGGTTGAAGCTTGAGTGATTTACTTGTGAAGTCAATGCAAAGTTTGGATTAGACATTCAGTGGTGCAAATTGGGCATTTGATGTGCTTTAGACTGCAAAAAAGTTGGAGCAAACATCTAACTAACGGAGCGATGGAACAAACAGAAAAGCAAGCAGCTTATAATGATGGAAATTGATTCAAAGATGACTGCCGCTGGACTTGATTGAATTGAAGGACATTATTTGTGGGAATTTACATGTATGTTTGGTATTATGTCAATTTAATAAATTATTTTGTTTAACTCTTTCCCTGTAGTTAACAAGGAAAATGCTTCCCTGCCATTGATGAGTTTTACGGCAATCTGTGTTTTGGTTGTATTACAGTAGGAGACGCTCTAATGCAAGTCCTGAGTCTGAGAGAAAGTAAGACCATGGATAAAAATAAGAGTTATACAACCTTCCTTTGAGTTAATCCCTAACGTTTAAGATATGTTTTAGACCTTGTCTTGACAAGTGGTGGATGAGGAGATCCCCTTATTGTGTAAAGCACTTTGAGTGTCTAGAAAAGTGCTATTCAAATGTAAGGAATTATTATTATTATTATTATTAAGAGACTAAAATAAAGAAGTTTAATTTTTATGATTTGTGTCATTGTGTGAGATTGTCCACCTAACATAGTAAGCTACCTAATATTGTAAATATACATATACAGTTGAAGTCAGAATTATTAGACCCCCTGAATTTTTAGACCCCTGTTTATTTTTTCCCCTATTTCTCTTTAACGAAGAGAAGATTTTTTTTGTAGTTTTAACTAACATTAATAACATTTCTAATACCTGATTTATTTTGTCTTTGCCATGATGACAGTAAATAATATTTTACCAGATATTTTTCAAGACACTTCTATACAGCTTAAAGTGACATTTAAAGGCTTAACTAGGTTAATTAGGTTAACTAGGCAGGTTAGGGTAATTAGGCAAGTTATTGTATAACAATGGTTTGTTCTGTAGACTATCGAAATAATATATAGCTTAAAAGGGCTAATAATTGTGACCTTAAAATGGTCTTAAAAAGATTATAAACTTATTTCAGCCGAAATAAAATAAACAAGACTTTCTCCAGAAGAAAAAAAAAATCAGACATACTCTGAAAATTTTCTTGCTCTGGTAAACATCATTTGGGGGAAAAAAAAAAAACAATTTAAAGGGGGGGCTAATAATATTCACTGTATATATATATACATACTATATATTATATATATATTTTTTAAACTGTATATAATTATTGTTTTATTTATATTAAAATGTAATATATATATTTATTTATTTTTATTGCCAAATTATCCACAAATTTCTGAGAATAACCACCACAAAGTCATTTTTATAGCAAAAAATGTGAAAAGTAAGGGTGTCTGAAAATTAAACAGTTTCTGTTTGTTTTATCATTACACTTTTCTTTTCTGAATACTGTTACTACTCCGAGGTTACTTATTATTGTGGTGTAAGAACTACATGTTTACAAAATTGTAAGTATTTGTTGTGATATGACTAGTGTGAACTAATTACAGAAATATGTACGTTGCAGAGAGAAGCAGGTCACTGTGGATCTATAAACCAATTGCATTTATATTTGCATATATGTGTATTTATAATTTATATTATTATTATTATTATTATTATTATTATTATTACTACTACTACACACTTTAAATATAAATGACATTTTTATTTTACAGCAAAACATTACAATGGTCATTTTAAAAGTCTGTAAAAATATTACAAATATAATATTACAGATAAATATTAACAGTTTGTATAAACTTACAAAATGTTCACTTAATATTAATAATTAGTTAGAATTTGTCCAAATTCTGCAAAATAAATAAATAAATAAATAACAAAGAAAATTTTAAATCTATTTTTTTAAAACTTTTTTTTAATAAGATTTTATTTATTGTAAGTGCTGTAAGTTTCTCAATAAAATTGTATTTATTGTAAGTGCTTTCCTTGCACTAAATGTACTAAACTTAAGTGTAAAAAACTTTTATACGAGCCTTGGGATAAACAGTTCATCAAGTTTGCATTGTTTGCATTAAATTGTTTTCTGAAATGAAGTTGATCACACCCTACAATGAGTCACGCACCTTGATAAGCAGGTTCTCATTAGCATTCTGCAGGAGCTGTTCTTTGTTGTGAAGCTCAGCGTGTAGGCGCGCAGAGGTAGACCTGGCCTCCTCCAGCTGATCTCTGGCCTGTTGCAGCCGCTGGCTCAGCTGCTCCCCAGAGTTACGCAAACTGCTGGAGATCTGATCCGACACCATCAGCAGCTGCCCACGCGTCTGCTGCAGGGCTGAAAGCTGTGAGAGTGAAAAAGAAAGGGTCAGGTCCAGCAAAACAGACCAGCCAGAACCAAGATGAAACTTTCTGTGCACCTCTTTGCGGTGCTCTTCCCTCTGCTGCTCAAGCTCCTGCTGTAGAGTGGAAACACTGGCCTGGAGTCTGACCTCGGCTTGTGCGGAGCGTTTCTCCATCACACACAACTCCTCTCGCAGCTGACCCACTTCATTCTCCTGCAGAAAAACAACAAGAGGGTTAAAAAATGCAACGAGAGGCGCCTCACGAAAAGAAAACTAAACAATGAACTTTCCTGGAATGGTGCGTCAGAGCTTGTGATATTACACATATCTGTTCTTAAAAAAACGTAAAGTTATGTAGGCGTGAAATATGGCCTAAGGTGCCGATTTCAGTTCTGCAAATGCAATATGGCTCTGCATTAACGTACAGGGCATTCAATGTATCAATGGTCTTGACACTGGAGGGTTGTTGCTAAAAGGGATACAGCTCCAGGCAGAAGTTAACAAGAACTATTTACTTACTTTACTATTATTTGTTCAATTAACCATTACATTGTGTTTATTAACATCTCCCTCATACCCCAACCCTAAACCTAAACAGAAACATAACAATAGTCATTGTTGTACAGCGTCTCAAAAATACCGCTGTATTGACTGTTAGTACTAAATTTAGTTATAGTAACTAATAACCATAACTTTTATGAATTTGATTGCAATGCAATAGTGTGCACCATTTGTAAAGCTGCTTTAAAATAATAATTATTGTGAAAAGTGCTAAACTTGAATTAAATTGAGGGCTGCATGGTGGCGCAGTGGGAAGCACGATCGCTTCACAGCAAGAAGGTCGCTGGTTCGAGCCTCGGCTGGGTCAGTTGGCTTTTCTGTGTGGAGTTTGCATGTTCTCCCCGTGTTCGCATAGGTTTTCTCCAGGCTGCTCCGGTTTCCCCCACAAGTCCAAAGACATGTGCTCTTGGTGAATTGGGTGAGATAAAATTGTCCATATTGAATGAGTGTGCATGGATGTTTACCAGTGATTGGTTGTGGCTGGAAGGGCATCCGCGGTGTAAAACATATGCCGGATAAGTTGGCAGTTCATTCCACTGTGGCGACCCCAGATTAATAAAGGGATTAAGCCGAAAAGAAAATGAATGAATGAATGATTTGAATTGAATTGAATGTCTTCACCTCCAAGTATCCTCAGCTGTATCTACTCTAGACTTTTCATGCTGGAGCGCATGACATCAGGTACTTTTTCCGCACAGAGTTGATGTTTTTTCAACTGCAGGCACACAAAGCACTCCATCAAAAACGCGAGATGCCCCAGATGCAAAACCGCATGCCAACCCTTATTGCTTACCAGTAATAGAAAAAGATGCCTCTTACTTCAAAAAATGCATTCATTGTGATCGGGGCCTTACACAAGTAGTTTTTTGGCAATGCGTCAATATAATTGATGCTTCTTATATGACCAAAATAATTAAAATATTAGGTAAAGACCATGATCCATGAAGATATTTTGTAAATTCCTGACTGTAAATAGACCATAAATCTCCATTTTTGTTAGTAAAATGCATTGCTAATAACTTAATCTGGACGACTCAAAAGGTGATTTGGAGTATTTTGATTTTCTTTTTGAAACTTGAAACCTCAAGATTCCAGATTTTCATTCATTCATTCATTTTCTTTTCGGCTTAGTCCCTTTATTAATCCGGGGTCGTCACAGCAGCAACCCATCTCTGGGAAACATCCACACACACCCATTCACTACAGACAATTTAGCCTACCCAATTCACCTGTACCGCATGTCTTTGGACTGTGGGGGAAACCGGGGCACCCGGAGGAAACCCACGCGAAGGCAGGGAGAACATGCAAACTCCACACAGAAACGCCAACTAACCCAGCCGAGGCTCGAACCAGCAACCTTCTTGCAGTGAGGTGACAGCACTACCTACTGCGCCACTGCGTCGCCCTCCAGATTTTCACCTTAGATTTAAAAGGTTCTATCTGACATTTTTGTCAAAATTGAGTTATTGACATATTCTTATTAAATGACAACTTATTTACATTATGGGAAGTTTTTTTAATAAATTGTTTACATTTTAAAACTTTTATTTAAAAAACAAATGTTACACACATACTGTTTGCTATGGAAGGTAAAAACTTTGAAGCTCAATATCTCAAAATCATTCAGAACGCAGATAAAACCTTATAATTCTATGGTGAAATTATATATATATATATATATATATATATATATATATATATATATATATATATATATATATATATATATATATATATATATAAATTCACCTTAGAATTTTTATATATATATATATATATATATATATATATATATATATATATATGAAGGACATATGACTGGTTTGCGTGGTATATGGTCACATTTTATCTGAAGCATATGCTTTTAAAAACATATCTTAACTGAAGTTTAAACTGAAATAACCAGCTTCACTGCTCTACATGCAAACCAATATTACAGCAGGGCAGCAAACTGTTGACACAAGACTTTAAGTCGATTCCAGGTACTGCGAACAAAACCCCTGAATACAAACATCCAAACTGGCGAACTCAACTAGTGGCTGTGAGCACTGAATGAAATAAATGTAAATAAAGGTACATCTAATACTAAGTACATACTGTTTAAAAGCTCTTTTGTTGACATTTTCTATGGCTGAAACACTGATTGAGAGGCTGCATAAGACGCGGGATGATGTTTATTTTGTGCTTTAACTGGTAAAGAGGAAGATCATTTATTTAATCTGAGGTATCTGTAGTGATCTGTCTGCCACTTCAAAGAACATCAAAACAGAGTTAACTGTTTGAATTTACTGGTAAAATGAACGGAGTCTGGAAGACTAGACTTTTTTTCTTTTCTTTTTAAAATTAACAATGCAAGCTTGTGAATGTGATTATCGGTTGGGGATCTACAACATCTAAGGAAGTTTTAATAACAAATCAACTGAAACAGCCAAACTGAACTTCTTGGCTTTAAGAAATAGAGATATGCGGAAATAAAATACAAAACAGAAAATTCTAAATTAAGTTCAAGCATTGGCATATCTTTGTTTATAAATCCATTCTAGATTTACGCCCCTCATATTTTCAAAATTACCTGTAAAAAATTATTACCTTCAAAATTATTTGTAAAAAACCTGTCTCTAATTATAGGAGACAGGATTCCTGTCTCGGGAACTTTATTTATGGTCTGTGTCAGTGTTGCGTACTGAAATGGGAAAAAGGGCTTTTAAATATGCAGCACCTTTTGCATGGAATAACCTCTAAACAGTTGCAGTTTAAATAGTTGGCTTCAATACATGCTTTTAAAAAGATTTTAAATGATTTTGAGTTCAAAATATTGGCCTGTAGATGTTCTGAATAGTTTTTAACCGTCACTGTATGAGTGATGTGTGATGGATGATGTTACCTGTTATTTGTTTGTTTGTTTGTTTGTTAAACCCATGTGAACAGTACACAGTCTAATCTTGGCCAAGACGTAAAATAGGTTTTTAATCTCAATGTGCTTTTCATGGTAAAATAAAGATTATAATATAAACAAAAACATAACTTTAATTATTATTTGATGTCTTTGAGTTGTTTTCCAGTGCTTATGGAACCACTATCCAACCTGACTACAATTTGGCTATTTTTGGATATTCAAACATAATGGACACTTTTCCTTCAACCCAACAGCAAGCCCTGATGGTTGGCATGATCACAGCTAAAAAGATGATCTTACTTAATTGGAAGTCTCCAAAGGCTCCCTGTTTTAAGAGATGGTTGAATGAGCTGTTTTATGTCATTCAAGTGGAGTGACTACGTCTTGAAACTTCACAGAAAAAAGCTGAAACCACATGGGGAAATTTTACATCTCTAACTCTTATATTCATGACACTGACTTTGTAGAAATGTGAATACTGTCATCTTTTAAAAAATTTGTTTATGCTACATTTGTCATGTGTATACTTATGTATATTTGATAACTGAGACGATTCCTCCCTTTGTTTTTTTTTTTTTAATTTTTATTATTATTTTTTTGAGGGGGTGGGATGGGGCTAATGTCAATTATTTTGTATTGTATTTATTATTATTTTTGTATTATTATTTGTATTGTACTGTGTTTGTTAAAAATCTTATAAAAATGGTAAATAAAACAAAATATTACAATTATTATTTGATGAAAATAATATTAATTTGTAAGACTTTAAAAATTGATCTCATTAACTTAAATGATATTGATTTAAAAAACACAACAAAGTTATAAAATAAACCACATTTTATTGATTGTAATGTGTATAATCAATTGTCAGGCAAGTTCTCAGGACATATACTGACACTATGGCAGTAGATGCTGTAATTGCAGTAAAAATGTGAACATACCAAATATTACAATCAAAAGTGGATAAAAACATAACAAATTACTTCATCTAATGCTGTGATCAGAGCAACCATCAGCATGTCTCAAAATGAATATAAATTTTGGCCACCACGAATTGTTATTTTTGGTTTTACACTTTTTAAAACATACTCACTGGCCACTTTATTAGGTACACCTGTCCAACTGCTTGTCAGCGCAACTTTCTCATCAGCCAATCACATGACAGCAACTCAATGCAATTAGGCATGTGGACATGGACAAGATAATCTGCTGCAGTTTAAAATCAGCATCAGAATGGGAAAGAAAGGTGATTTAGGTGACTTTGAACGTGGCATGGATGTTGGTGCCAGAAGGCTGGTCTTTCATAAACTGCTGATCTACTGGGATTTTCACGCACAACCATTAATAGGATTTACAGAGAATGGTCCAAAAAAGACAAAAAAATCCAGTGAGCTGCAGTTCTGTGGGCGCAAATGCCTTGTTGATGCCTTAGTATTGTTGCCGACCATGTCCACGCCTTAAAGACAACAGTGTACTCATCTTCTGATGGCTACTTCCAGCAGGATAACGCGCCATGTCATAAAGCCTGAATCATCTCAGACCGGTTTCTTGAACATGACAATGAGTTCACTGTACTTAAATGGTCTCCACAGTCACCAGATCTCAATCCAAAAGAGTACCTTTGGGATGTGGTGGAATGGGAGGTTCGCACTATAGATGTGCAGCTGACAAATCTGCAGCAACTGCATGATGGTATTATGTCAATATGGAGCAAAATCTCTAAAGAATATTTCCAGTACCTTGTTGAATCTATATGCCATGAAGGATTAAGGCAGTTCTGAAGGCAAAAGGGATCCAACCCATAGTAGTAAGGTGTACCTAATAAAAAGGCTGGTAAGTGTATAACTTATATTTATATAAAATGTAATGTCTAACAAAGCTATTAGATGTTTTGAGAGTAAGTAACAAAGTAACTAGTTACTGTAATTAAATTTATTTCTAGCTGAAAAAAGTAAAGGATTACTTGTAAAAGGGATTTTTAGATTACTTAATTACAGTTACTTGTAAATACCTCCCTAAAAACTGTACATGAATTCAACAGTTCTAGATAAATAAATTCAAAGCAGCTTCTGGAAATGCTATCTACAATTACCATCTTTTCTTGCCCTCTGTTCTGGATTAAACGTTCACACAGCTGAGAGAGAAGGGCTTAGTACTGCTTCAAGATCTATTTCATGACCACTTATTTGTTTCATTTAATGAGCTGCTGAACAGATTCAAAATTTCCGAATATAATTTATTCCATAAATTTCAATTATGCAATTTTGCTAAAACGTATCTTACTACATTCCCCCGCCATCCAAAGAAAACTCTCATTTACCCATCTCAAACCATCCACTCTTAAATTCTCAGAACTGCATTGCCTGGATCTATGGGCTGCTTTGTTCTGTACATGTCCCTCCTCTTTCTGTACTTGAGGATAGGTTGGCAGGGAGAGCTACCTGTAGGCTTAGAACTTGATGAAAAGCTGTGGAATAATATCCTAGCTAAAACCAGCTCTACCTGTATTTGTGCTTGTTTAAACCTTGTTCAGTTCAAAGTTGTTCACAGAATCCACTACACCAATATGTCCCCAGCAGACCATACTCAAACATTTTACACTTGCCCTAAATTGAATTCCTTCTGGTCTTCATTTTTTGACACACTATAAATAGCTCTTATAATTTATGTAAATTTTATTGAACAATAATTGTAATTTTTGGTTAAGCTGCTACTGATAGTGTATATTATACACACCATATCAATGTAATTGCTTTCGCCTCATTGTTAGCCAGAAGATAAATATTGCTAAATTTGAAATCTTCATGTGCCTCTGCAAATCTGTCCTGTTGTAAGACCTAATGTTTTTTTTTACATTTGGAAAAAATGAAATACTTCATTGTAAACTGTCAGCTTATTTTATTAAATGGATGAGGGTAATGTTATGGTTGCATACATAACTGCATTCCATTATTATTCTGTATGTTTAAAACCAGCAGATTATACTATATATTTCACATGTCACATGTTTACTGTTATTAAAATATTAGCTTAAAAAATTCAAAGTGGCAGAAAATTAGTTTTTTTATACACAAATATATTTTGCAAAATAACTATGTTTTCAAGAAGATTTAAAAAAAGGCTATATTTATCAAAATGATTGAATATGCTTAAAGTACTAAGAATAAGGATGGAAATGTATGTCAGCATATGGTATTTCGGAAATATTGTGTCATTGTTTCGATGCATATGTTTATTTTCTATCAAGTTCCTGTTTGGCTCTAATTTATGGTAAAAAAAGTTAAATTTCATACATATATATATATATATATATATATATATATATATATATATATATATATAAACAACCACATTCTCAACTAAAAAAGTCTCAAAAGCTGCAATATTTGTCAAACTGTAGTGACCTCTGCTTGTCGCTGTATGTGGGCGGAGTAATACACAAGGGTGAGTGAGTGAAGAGGCTGGACGAGTGCTGTTATTTGCTGAATATCACACAGCTATTAGCCAATCAGATTCAAGAACCAGACAGAACTGTTGTATAAATATATATATATATATATATATATATATATATATATATATATATATATATATATATATATATATATATATGTACACATCAAGTCAATGTAAAAGAGTTTTGTTATTATCAATTAGTCCCTTTATTAATCTGGGGTCGCCACAGCGGAATGAATTGCTTACTCATCCAGCACATTTTTACGCAGCGGATGTCCTTCCAGCCGCAACCCATCTCTGGGAAACTTTCACACACACATTCACACACACTCATACACAAAGGACAATTTAGCTTACCCAATTCACCTTTTACAGCATGTCTTTGGACTGTGGGGGAAACTGGAGCACCCGGAGGAAACCCACGCGAACGCAGGGAGAACATGCAAACTCCACACAGCAACGCCAACTGAGCCGAGGATTGAACCAGCGACCCAGCGACCGTCTTGCTGTGAGGCGACAGCACTCCCTACTGCGCCACCGATAACCGCGTTCAATAAAAATATAATAAAGAATATGTTATACAATTAAGCTTTTCTATTGTCTATGCTCTGAGATTTATAAGGATTTTAAGGAGTGTTGAATCAAATAATTAAATTATATCAGACACATTATATTAAAAGTCATTTTAATACAATTTAAATGATGTAATTAGTAATAAACTACTTTTTTAAAGTAACTCACCCAACACTGGCTATTAGGCCTATTATCAGAAAACTTGTCAGCGCAGATCAGAGATTGAGTCGAGAGGTATCGTTTTACCAGAATTACCATGACAGCATAACAAACAGTGGTAATTGTCCTGTCAGTGTGATATATGACTTTGTATTTGTCTTTCTTTATGTAGTAAACGCATAGATATGTCTGCAGGTACATAAGGAGAACATCACTTTTTATCCATTTTAACCCTTGGCACTGTTCAAATTTACTACCATAAAAATTTAATAAACCTAATCAAACTACTAAATTGTTTATAAATTTGAGGTTTTTAACTCTTTAATTGCCAAGTTCACAAATACTGTCACTGATATATTGAAAACACACACAAAATTATGTATTTTAAATTTAAAAAGTATTTTTGGACTGGATATTTTTCAACCTTTTATTACAATCTTGGACATGTGAACGATTAGTAACAACATTGGCTTTGATGCATTGTTAGAATTTCTTTTTTTTCTCCCTTATTTAATGTTGGTGGCTGTTTTTGCCACATTGACTTCCATTATAACCACATTTGATGGTGCATAAAATACAGTCTTTGTAGAATCTGACAGCTGAGATGCATATTTAGATTTTCTCAGACACATCAAGGTAAGTGCGCAAAGGTCATTCTCACACTCACAGACACAAACACTTACATTTTCTGTTATACTCCATATAAAATCCAGAAACTAAGCTTTTTTTGCACAGGCCTATCTAAAGGGTTAATTGTGCCAACTGATGATCAACAGTAACAATTACAAATTGTACCTCTTCCCAACAGAGAAAACCACCAACAATCAAAAATGCATGATTATATGATGTCCTGGTTTTGCAATCAAAGAAAACGGGGTCAATGGGGCAAAACCAGCCACCAACAGTCATCAGGGAGAAAAAAATGAAAATCAAATCAAAAACAAAGCATCAAAGTCAATGATGTTTCACATGTCCAAGACTTTGATCAAATGTAAAAATAAATTCAGTCCACAAGTACTTTTAAAATTGAAAATACGTCATTTGGTGTGTTTTTTTTTTTTACCAAATAAGTGACATAATTTATGAATTTGGCAATTAAAGAGTTAAAATCCTGCAATTGTCTAAGCCAGGGGTGCTCAATCCTGTTCCTGGAGAGCCATCTTCCTGCAGATTTCAGTTGCTACCCATATCAAACACACCTGAACCAAGTAATTAGGACCTGAACACCACTTGATAATTACAGGCAGGTGTGTTTGATATGGGTAGCAACTGAAATTTGCAGAAAGGTGGCTCTCCAGGAACAGGATTGAGCACCCCTGGTCTAAGCAATTTAGTAGTTTTGATCAGGACTGAGGTTGATTAACAGATTTATGCAAAGAAATATGAAAAAAATAAGATTAATCTAATGCATTTTTACGGCAGTTTAATTCAGTGGATGTTTTTAATTGCTAACATAACAAATGGTTAGTAAATTTGCCCAGAAAATATTGTTGAGTTTTTAAAAAAAAATTCAAAGCATTTTCTTAAAATACATGTCAAAATGAGATGCGTCTCCAAAACTCATTCTGCTAGCTGAAACGGAAACAGTTATGGCCAAATTAGGACACAAAATCAACCCAGAGTGGATAAAACCATCCCCAACAGCACATAAGGGCTAAAATGGCATTTTCAGTTTTCGGCGGTTTTAAGAATTATTACTTAACTGTTTTCAGTAAAAAAGTTTGAAAAAAAAAAAAGATTTCCAATAGCAGTCATAACCAAATCCATAACAGTCAAATATTGAAATCTGGCCACGGTTTACTCATCCTTAACTTGTTCCAAATCTGAACAAACTTGAGTTTATTCCTTGTTTAACACAAATGAAGACATACAGAATAATGTCAGCCATTGATTTCCATTGTAGGCCTATTTGTTTTACCTAAAATGGATGTCAATGAGTGCTTTTTCAACATTCTTCAAAATATCTCATTTTAGTAAAGAAATAAAAGGTTTAGAACCACTTGAGTGTGTGAGGAAATGTTAAGCAAGAGTTCTACAAAACAACACAATTTGTTCAGTATACATGTAAGAAATTCATTCTGGAAAACCGAATTGCTCACATCTGATTTGAAATTAACTTGAAATGTGAGTCTGTAATTGAGCCATTTTTAGCAAGCACTCATTATGATGTAGTGAGGAACAGCTGTAGTGTTGCAGCTGCAGATGTTTCACCTTCTGATGTGCTTGTCGGGTGATTTCCTCAATCTGTCTGTTTAGAGAGTCGCAGCGGGATTGTGCTTCCTGTAACTGTTGCACTGTTTTCAGGAGCTGCTCGCGATACACACGCAGCTGCTGGCTGTGGCCTACAGCACCCTGAAAACACAAAAACACACACACAAACACACACACAATAAAAATGACAGAGTTAATACTTAAAGTCAACGTTTATTTACTCCCCCTCCATTTGTTACAAACCTCTTTGACTTTCTTTTGTTGAACACAAAAGTAGATATTTTGAAAAATGCTGGAAACCTGTAATCACTTTCATAGTATTTGGTTTTTCTCCTACTATGGAAGTCAATAATCACCCGTTTGCATCTTTGCTCAAAATATCTTCTTTTGTGTTCAAGAAAGGATGACATTAATCTTGAATCATACTGAAACCACAACACATACCTTTGATTACTTTTCAAATAAACATATGCACCAGACTTATTTAAATATGATTAAATAATACGTTATTGGAACGACACCCATGATAAAATAGCGAGGTAAAATAACATCTCTAGCAACGCTCTGGGAAGATCGGTGTTACACAACCTGTTGGTTTTGTTTAATTTCTGTATAGCAAGAATTTGATGTTGTAACGTGGTCACTTCTGCTTGTCATGTAACATTTCATAACTGATGTTTTCCCCTCAAAGACTTCTGCAGGAGGCCTGAGGGATGCTGGTATATTTATGTTCTTCAGAAAATGTCATATTATGATACTAAAGGTTGACTGCTATAATAAAGGTCAACAAAGTTAAACAAATTTAAAGGGCACCTATGACGAAAATCAACTTTTGCAACTTGTTCGGACAGAATTGTGGGTAGGTGTGGTGTGTCCATTGTAATATTGGAGTGAAAAAACAAGCCTCTGTTTTAAAATTAACTGATGTTAACTTAGGAGCCAAATCCCAGTGATTTTGAGGCCCACCGCAAGCTGATGGAGTAGTGTGGTTTTCCCTGCCCACCGAATTGAATGACAGGCGCCATGTTTCTATAATATCGTGTGTATATATCTCCACAAAAATATTTTTAAAATAGCGTGTTTGTAATAACAACAGTAAAATTGCCATCTAAATCTTAAGCGCTTATATATATATAGATGAAGTCAGAAATATTAGCCCCCCTCAATTATTAGTCCCCCTGTTGGTTTTTTCCCCAATTTCTGTTTAATGGGGAGACAATTTTTCAACACATTTATAAACATAAAAGTTTTTATAACTCATTTCTAATAACTGATTTATTTTAATTTTGCCATAATGACTGTAAATAATATTTGTCTAGATATTTTTCAAGACACTTCTATACAGCTTAAAGTGGCATTTAAAGGCTTATCTAGGTTAGTTAGGTTAACTAGGCAGGTTAGGGTAATTAGGCAAGTTATTGTATAATGATGGATTGTTCTGTAGACTATCGAAAACAAAACTAGCTTAAAGCGGCTAATAATTTTGACCTTAAAATAGTTTTAAACAAATAAAAAACTGCTTTTATTCTAGCCGAAATAAAACAAATAAGACTTTCTCCAGAAGAAAAAATATTATCAGGCATGCTGTGAAAATTTCCTTGCTCTGTTAAACATCATTTGGGAAAATGAAATAAAAAAAGGGGGGGGTGTAAATCAAAGGGGGGCTAATAATTCTGACTTCAACATTTATATATACAGTTGAAGTCAGAATTATTAGCCCCCCTGAATTATTAGACTCGCTGTTTATTTTTGCCCCAATTTCTGTTTAACGTAGAGCAGATTTTTTCAACACATTTCTAAACATAATAGTTTTAATAACTCATCTCTAATAACAGATTTATTTTATTTTTGCCATGATAACAATAAATAATATTTTACTTGATATTTTTCAAGACACTTCTATACAGCTTAAAGTGACATTTAAAGGCTTAACTTAGTTTATTAGGTTAACTAGGCAGGTTAGGGTGATTAAGCAAGATATTGTATAATGATGATTTGTTCTGTAGACAGTCGGGAAAAAAAAAAAACTTAAAGGAGCTAATAATTTTGTCCTTAAAATGGTGTTTTAAAAAATAATAACTGCTTTAATTCTAGCCGGAATAAAAGAAATAAGACTTTCTTCAGAAGAAAAAAAAAATCAGATATACTATGAAAAATTCCTTGCTCTGTTGAACATAATTTGGGAAATACTGAAAAAAAATTCAAAGGGGGGCTAAAAATTCTGACTTCAACTGTATGTATATGTATATGTATATATATATATATATATATATATATATATATATATATATATATATATATATATATGTGTACACCTGCGTGTGTGTGTGTACAGCAAAAGGCATTTGTCTGAGACTCATCATTTCAGAAGGTTTGAATAAACTCTATCATAAATAAAATAATAAAAAAAAAGGATTCACATGCTCCCTGAGAATTAGAATTAAAGGATTTAATATGATCTTTTAAACGTCCATAAAATGTGTTAGCTCAATGATGGAATATTTTAACATCTCATTTTCACGTATTAATGTTTTAACCATTCACTTGCTAATGTTAACAAGCTAATAAGATGTTTTAATTTGGCTAACATGTTTATGCTTTTTCAAACTGGCAAACACATTTTGACAAGTTGTTAAACTTGTAGTCAATTCTTAGCAAAATTTAAAATGTTGTTAACGTGTTTTAACATTGTAAACATGCTCTGACCACATAGTTATGTTGCGAACATGCTTATTAAGTTGCTAACCTATTTTAATAAGTTGCTAACATGTTTGCGCACATTATTAGCATTTTTATTTTATTTGTATTTGTTAGGATGTTTTAAAAGCATGATTTTAACATTACGGACATGCAAGTTGCTAGCCTAATTAAGTAAGTTGCTAGCATGTTTGCACGTTGCAAGCATGTTTTAACACATTATGTTGTTTTGACAACATAAATTAAACATCACGAACATGCTTATCAAGTTGCAAACATGATTTAGTAAGCTGCCATCATGTTTGTTTTCACATGTTGCTAGCATATTTTAATTTGTTTGTTTGTGTTTAGAACTTCGCTAACTTCTATGGCTATTTTCATGGAGGGAAAAGTATACTGCAGATATAAACTGTTTTAAGGTTTCACAATTTATTTTTGCTAATAAAATTCTAAAACTTTTTTTGATGTACAGTGTTAAAAATGCTTTAAAGGAATGAACTAAATAAAACGTTTCTCACAGAATTTAAGTCAACCCAATTGAATGGAACATGCTAGACCAGGGGTGTCCAAACTCGGTCATGGAGGGCCGGTGTCCAGGAGAGATTGGCTGTTTCTCAATATGCGTTCTTCAGCGATCTTGCGTCCTCGTGTTCTCGTGCAACGTCATCATCAGCTGCCTAAGTTCAGTTCCAATACTTAAGACCGTAAGTACAAAGGACGCGTGAAACTTCCCGGATGTGTTCTTGATATCGAGGACGCACTGATGCAGACTTGAGCACCGAACTCGCTCTGGAACCCCTAGAAGTCATTGCGACTGGAGGTGGGAAGTGCTGCATTTTATTCAGATTTATTATTAAAGTTCAGAGATATTACTTATTTACATCAGGAGTTTCCCTAAATGAAACGGTGAAAGTAAACATTACCATGAACATTTTAATAAAGGAATAAACACATTAAGGGTGTTTGTTTGCTGAAATTCGTATTAAAATCTGTTTTATTCATATTGTGCAACAGAGATTTATAATGTTTTTATGCAAAGTATATATTTTGAACAGGGGAAAAACAATAAATCGTTGTATGAAGGCTGTAATGTTTAAATAATTTACCATTTAAAAGACGTGAAGGTCACGTGACCATCAGGAAGAACGCAGCATCTCAATTCTCAAAGGACGCGTTCTCTGCCCTCGCAGTCTCCTGAGTTTGTTCTTCTGAGGACACCTGGCAAGACCGGTCTCCAGAAGAACACAAGTCCGTTCTCTGCGTTCTTGGAATTGAGAAACAGCTTTTGTCTCCAACTTGCTTCAACACACCTGCCAGGAAGTTTCTGGTATATCTATAGTAAGAGCTTGATTAGCTGGTTCAGGTGTGTTTGATTAGGGTTGGAGCTAAACTCTCCAGGACCGAATTTGGACACCCCTGTGCTAGACAGTTAAAATACTTTTACAAAAAGAAAGTCTGGGAGGATCTTCTCTAAATATTAAAAACTTAAGTGCCATCCTGGAGTGACCTATTTTACAGCGGGAAAAATAGAATGTTTGCTAGAATGTTTGCACATGATGCTAACATGATTAAACACTTTGTTTTGAGGTTTTGGCAACATGACTTTAACATTACGGATATGCTTATCAAGTTGCTAACATTCTAGTAAATTGCTAATATGTTTGTTTGCACACATTGCTAGCATGCTTTAATTTGTTTGTTTGCTTGTGTTTAATGCATAGCCAATTTAAGTTTTAAAAAGTAAACTGCAGATATAAATTTAATTACCATTCAATTCATTTACCTTCAGCTTAGTCCATTATTTATCAGGAGTCGCCACAGCGGAATGAACCAATAACTACCCCATCATATGTTTTACGCAACGGTTGCGCTTCTAGCCACAACCCATTACTGGAAAATACACATACACTCTGGCATGCACACACACACACACACACACACACACACACACACACACACACACACACACACACACACACACACACACACACACACACACACACACACACACACACACACATTACAGCCAATTTAGATAATCCAATTCATCTAAAGCGCATGTCTTTGGACTGTTGGGGAAAATAAAGCACCCAGAGTAAACCCATGCGAACACGTGTAGAACATGCAAACGCCACACAGAAATGCCAACTGGCCCAGCTGGGACTCGAACCAGCAACCTTCTTGCTGTGAGGGGACAGTCCTAACCACTGAGCCACCATGACACCATAAATTACAGTTTATAGTTTATTTTTGCTGAAAACTCATTCATTCGTTTTCTTTTCGGCTTAGTCCCTTTATTAATCTGGGGTCACCACAGCGGAATGAACCGCCAACTTATCCAGCATATGTTTTATGCAGCGGATGCCCTTCAGGATGGAACTCATCTCTGGGAAACATCCATACAGACTCATTCACACTCTTACACTACGGACAATTTAGCTTACACCTGTACCGCATCTCTTTAGACTGTGGGGGAAACATGAGAACATGCAAACTCCACACAGAAACGCCAACTGACCCAGCCGAGGCTTGAACCAGCAACCTTCTTGCACACAGCACTACCTACTGCGCCATTGTGTCACCTTGCTGAAAACTTTAACTATATCCATTATTTTTGGATGAATAGTATTAAAATTGCACTGGATAAAATGTTTCACACAGGAATTAAGCCAACCCAAATTAATAGAACATGCTTTTACAAAGAGAACATTTGGGAGGATCTACTCTAAACTCTAAAACGCGTGTGCCATCCTGGAATGACCTATTCTAGGGCGGGTAAAAATAATCTAGTCCCACCGGTTGGAGAATTTACTAGCTTGTTTTAACACATTGTTTGGATGTTTTGGCAACTTAGGGTGCTTTCACACCTAGACATTTGTTTCAGAACGAGGCACGATATCCCCCTTAGCTTAGTTCCGTTGGGCATATATGAAATTCGAAATCTGAGATTTCTGAGAAATCCGAGAGTGCCTGAATGAGGCGGCCACGGCTAGGTTGAAAGGAATTCCAAAGTGGAGCAATACAATCCAGCAACCTAGGCTATATCACAGTGTCTTGTGGTTATGTAATAGCCATTTATATGGCTACATTAAGATAGAATTATGAGTAGGTTAGGATGTCATTCCTACCGGTAAGTGTGCGTTTCATGCCAAATACAAAAGTGAAAGCATGCTGTCAACATAGCTATTAACAAGTGCTGTTAATCCATTAGAACATCTGACCAAAATTACCATCTGATATTTTTTCCATACTTTAATCTTATAATATTTGTATTAGCAGAGCAGGAAGTAGTACTGAAAAATCATACTTAAGTAAAAGTACCATTACTTGCCCAAAAATGTAGAGTGAGTAGTGAATGTTATGCTGGGAAAGGGTGATGCATTCACATGTAATTTGTGCATGTGTGTGTTTAAACCTAACATTCTGTAGTGCATTTAGTTATTGTTTAAGGCCATTTTGGCTCACATACTGTAAACATCCATCATCTTCTTATCAGTGACATTCAGTTTAAACAGTCTCTGGGTTATTGCGTGAAAAGTATCTTCTTGGGCACTTTTAATGCTTCCAAACAGTTTGCTGCATGTCTTGGTTCAGTATGATGCCATTTACTTTCTATGCGCAATTTGAATGGGCAGGAATCGCAGGACTGATTACTGATTACTCATCCCCATAGCCAGGAAAAAATAAAGTGGTGACGCAGGTTGAAGGTGGAGTAAAAGTACTGATACAGCCCTAAAAACGTACTCAGGGGAAAGTAAAAGTATATTTTTAAAACTACTCAATTACAGTAATTCTAGTATTGGTCATTTATTACTTTAAAACACTGTGTATCAGGTCTACTGTTTTGTTCATTTCTGCACTCACACCTTGAAGGAAAGATCAATATTCATCTTCTTCATGATCTGGCTGCAGTCTCGGTTCATCTTTCAATTCTCTCTATAACTCAACCGATCAATTTTTTTGGCTTAGTCCCTTTATTAATCTGGGGTCGCCACAGCGGAACGAATCGTCAACTTACCCAGCATATGTTTTACGCAGCGGATGCCCTTCCAGCTGCAACCCAACACTGGGAAACACCCATAGAAAACTCTCATTCACACACATACACTATGGCCAATATAGCTTACCCTATTCACCTATAGTGCATGTCTTTAAGATGTGGGGGAAACGCACATAATTCTAGCCAATGTTTTTAAGCTAACAAATAATAATGAAAACGTGAATGAAAATAAAGTTTTTACATGTCTTTCTCTAATTTTAAAACACTAAATAAATGGTATTAAAATGACGAGCAATAGACTGATCGATTCAATTGAAATTGAATGTAAGTCTTACCTTATATTTATGTAATTGGTGACTATGTCTGTGAGTGTCACCACAATTAAAGCATACATTTTTGCTTATAATGTCTTATTGCTCATCGTCACAAATTAAAATAACAACGTATGTCAGCGGTGTGAAATCTTGGAAAATATACTGTAAAACTCAATTACAATTTAAGGAGAATTTACTCGCACATGACTTTTTTTTAACATTTTTTGTCTGCTTAGTAACATTGCTGTGCGAAAGCGAACCTCACCAAAAACAACAAGCAACATAGTAACAGGTTTAATCCCTGTTTCAGAACAAAACAACCGATCTACAGGTTTGAAAGCACGCTTAAATTTTATGTTATGGACATGCTTAACAAGTTGCTAGCATGTTTACACTTTTTGCTACCATGTTTTAACACATTGTTATAATGTTTTGGAAACATCATTTTTAGATTACGGACATGCTTAGTAACTTTGCCGTGCGAAAGCGAACCTCACCAAAAACAACAAGCAACATCGTAACAGTTTTAATCTCTGTTTCAGAGCAAAACAACCGATCTACACGTGTGAAAGCACGCTTAAATTTAATGTTATGGACATGCTTAACAAGTTGCTAGCATGTTTACACTTTTTGCTACCATGTTTTAACACATTGTTATAATGTTTTGGAAACATCATTTTTAGATTACGGACATGCTTAGTAACTTTGCCGTGCGAAAGCGAACCTCACCAAAAACAACAAGCAACATCGTAACAGTTTTAATCTCTGTTTCAGAACAAAACAACCGATCTACACATGTGAAAGCACGCTTAAATTTAATGTTATGGACATGCTTAAGTTGCTAGCATGTTTTTTTTAACACATTGTTATGATGTTTTGAAAACATTATTTTAAGATTACGGACATGTTTTTTAAGTTGCTAGCATATTTTAGCAATGTTAGGATGTGTTGGCAACATAAATTTAAAATTACTAACCTGCTTAACAAGTTACTAGCATATTCTAATTAGGCTTGCCACGATAGACTGTGTTGACAATGTTACCGTTTTTAAGACACACACCGGTGACATCACTTTTCCACTGTGACACCTACCCCACGTTTGTTTGTTTTTTTAAGTATTGTTTTTTTTTATTAAATAAATAATTTACTTAAGACGAGAGCATGCACTATAATTCAAATCTGAACATAGCTACAATGCGTCATATTTCATTTTTTATGTGAGGAGAAGGAGAGGAGTCAAATTTACAGAAAGAGAATGGTGGACGATTTAGTGTCAAAACGCAATGCAAAAGCACCTGTTTGGTTATATTTTGGGTTTAAACCAAGTGCAAAAATAGAACCTGAAAACGTGAATCTGCAAACTTTGCCTGACAAAGGTGGCAGCATCTGGAGGAAACACAACTAATTTACACACGCACCTTCAACTCACGTGACCATCATCTCACAATGTTTATTAATAAAAAATCTTATTTTTCATTAAACCGAGTGATTTAGCAATGCCGTGACATTAATAACTACAGAGAATAAAGCAACCATCACGGCAACCGCAGTGATCACTTTTTCCAAAGTTTAGCTGTTCTTTTTTGCACTTGATTTTTATGCATTTAATGAAAAAAAGTTAAAAATGAATAGGCCGACAATAGTGTATCTTGTGTGTGTGTGTGTGTGTGTGTGTGGGTGTGGGCGCGCGCGCGTGTGTGTGTGTGTGTGTGTGTGTGTGTGTGTGTGTGTGTGTGTGTGTGTGTGTGTGTGTGTGTGTGTGTGTGTTTTATCACTGAAGCCGCTTCAAAAACCGAAAGTTGCTTTGTCTGTCTGGCAATATTTCGGCTTTTAATTGAATGAAAACTTAATTTAGATCACCCAATATTATAAAAATTGCAGTAAAGTAACTGTGACGTGCGGCCACGCATCGAATCTGAGGTCTGATCTCATCTCTCTCGCTGTCATCCAGACATACAGACGCCACACAAATCAAGTCGCAAAACTGAGGCTGGTATCAGTTGACAGGTAGAATAGCTATAGCCTTTGCGAAATCTGTCAAAATACAGCACTGAAATTAACAGGCATAAATGTCTTTGAGCCAAAAAAAAGTCTATTTGTTGGATATCTGTAAAAACGCAATCAGCCAATGTTATAAAGAAGTTGTGTCGCTAATAATTATATTAATTCAAATAAAATGAAAACCAAAATAAACAATTCATTGCATTTTTCGTTTGATAAAAAATATACAGAAACGAAAAAAAAAAAAATCAAAGGGTGGGTAGTTTGCATTAATGTGTTTTAATATTAACAAAAATATGCTTAGCCTATTTAAGCTTAACGGCTATATACGCCGCCAATAGGCAAGCCATTCAAAAAATATTCTGTTACTGTGTACTGGGTTACAGTTGAAGTCAGAATTATTAGCCATCTTCAAATTTTTTTCTTCTTTTTAAAGTATTTTCCAAATGATGTTTAACAGAGCAAGGAAATTTTCACAGTATGTCTGATAATATTTTTTCTTCTGGAGAAAGTCTTATTTGTTACATTTCGGCTAGAATAAAAGCAGTTTTTAATTTTTTAAACACCATTTTAGGAACAAAATTATTAGCCCCTTTAAGCTATATTTTTTCTCGATAATCAACAGAACAAACCATCGTTATAAAATAACTTGCCTAATTGCCCTAACCTGCCTAGTTAACCTAATTAACCTAGTAAAGCCTTTAAATGTCAATTTAAGCTGTATAGAAGTGTCTAGAAAAATATCTAGTAAAGTATTATTTACTGTCATCATGGTAAAGAGAAAATAAATCAGTTATTAGAGATGAGTTCCTAAAACTATTATGTTTAGAAATGTGTTGAAAAAACTTCTCTCTATTAAACAGAAATTGGGGAAAAAATAAACAAGCAGTCTAATAATTCAGGGGGGCTAATAATTCTGACTTCAACCGTATAATGTATATTATACAATAAAATGTACAACTACTGTACAACTAAATGTAGCATGCCTTGCTGTCATTTGAAACATGCAATTCATAACACACCAGAGCTGTAGTGTGCAGTGTGTAAACTTACAGGGAGGTGTTGGTCAATAGTCATACTGCACACCACGTTATTGAACTCCAATATCTCTGAGGGAGATTATGTTACCAGATAGCCAATATTAACTTGAGAGATTTTACAAATAAAAGTCATTTTAAAAAGGAACAACACGCAAATAACAAAACAAATAAAACTGGTCCCGTGGAGTTCAGCAATCCTGCCAGTGTATGCTGTGTATTGTGTACAGCGCCCTTATGCAACGCGTGTTGGCAATTCCCGCAAAACCTAAATGTTTTATCAAGTTGCTAACATATTTTAGTAAGTTGTTAGCATGACCTATCCTAGTAGTTATGCTTTAGACCAGAGTTGCCCAAATTGGGTCTTGGACCTGCAGAGTTTAGTTCATCTTGCTCTAACACCCCTAGTTTTTATGCCAAGAAAGAGCTGGTTCAGCTGCTAAACTCTGCATGACAGCATCTCTCCAAGACCAAGTTTGAACAACCCTGTATTAGACACACTGTTATGATGATGTACCTTGTCCATGTCCTCCTTGGCCTGCAGTTGTGACTTCAGTATCTCCAGTCGTTCTGTCAGGAACTGCATCTGTGCAGAAAGCACTCCTCATCAGCCCATTTGTCCGTTAAACGACCCATCATCCATCACTCTTACCAACTCACCTGCTGGTCTTTCTCCCTTAACTCGTTCTGGCCCTTCTCCAGAGCTTCCTGTAAAAACTCCACCTTCTTCTCCATCTCCAGCTTGTGATCTTTAATGGCCACATCCAGCTGCCCCAGCTCAAGAGAGAATATTGACTTTAGTATAGTGGAGACACAGAGCTAATGGTATAAGTGCTGAAGTGTGTGTGTGTGTGTGTGTGTGTGTGTGTGTGTGTGTGGTACCAGCTGTGCTCTCTGCTGCAGCTCCCCCTGTCTCTCCTTCAGAGCAGTGTCCAGATCCAGCACCTCATGGTTCCTCTCCTCCAGCTCCCTCTGACTCTCTCTGGAAAAACAAACCATGATGAAGAAAGTGTTTATTTATTTTGCAATGTTTTTACAAAGCAGTCATATGTACTGCGCATCATTTTTCTAGGATAAAATGAACAGAAATAACATTCGGTCATCATTTACTACCAGTTTGAGTTTGTTCTGTTCTGTTAAAAACCAAAGAAATATTTATTTTAAATGTTAGAAATCGACAGTGACAAAAACAAATATTATGGAAGTCAACGGTAACCCAATTTTTGTGTCTAACAGAAAAGAAAAAAACTCAAACCATTATTTTAAAGCTGAGCAAATCATGACAGAAAGTCATTTTTGGGTGAACTATCCCTTTAAATAAGATTTGCCTATACAAAACTCAATTCCTATACTAAAACATACAAGTTCTGGCTGACATGATTCGACTAGCGGCTGAAGGGGAGGTTATTTGACTCACTTAAACAGTCAATAATTTACGACCTAATTTAGATATTACATGCTTCCTTTTTAACTGGCGGCAATGTACAGATCTGAAACACATACTGTACATGTGGATTTGAATTTGTTCTGGCATGTATTTCGGAGCCCTATGAGTAAACCAGCCACTCCAGACCCCACAAACCACTTCTAATGTAATGAGAAGGTGACTGCACTGCAAAAAAAATGCTTTTCCTACTTAGATTTTTTGTTTTGTTTCTAGTCCAAATATCTAAAAGTTCTTTAATCAAGAAGCATTTTCTAGACAAGCAAAACATATGGTCTTGTTTTAAGAAATCATATGCCAAAATGAAGTGAGTTTTTCCTTAAATCAAGCAAAATAATCTTATCACAAATCGAAAAACAAGATTATTTTGCTTGATTTAAGGAAAAACTCACTTCGTTTTGGCCTATTATTTCTTAAAACAAGACAATATGCGTGTCTAGAAAATGCTTCTTGATTTAAAATTTGTAGATATTTGGACTGGAAACAAGGCAAAAAATCTAAGTAAGAAAAGCATTTTTTGCAGTGTGAGCAAACACCTCAGGCTGGTGTGAGAACATACTATAACACCCACACACATATGTATCTGAAGAGAGGCGTGATGTGTGTTATTTTCTGTGCTTATTACTTATAAAGGTTTATTAATAAACACAATTTGATTGTTGTGGTGGTATAGATTCAAAGGAACAGATTGGGAAACTGTGGCCCGGCTTTAAAGGGATGGTCCAGCAAAAAAAAGAATCATTTTGTTATCATCCTTTACTTGTCATAAACCCGAGTTTATTTTTTCTGTTGAACACAAAAGAAGATATTTTGAATGCTAAAAACCAGTAACCACTGACTTCCCTAGTGTTTGTTTTTATACTGTGAATGACAATGGTTACAGGTTTACAACACAGCTCAAAATATCTTCTTTTGTGTTCAACAGAAACTCGTGAAGGTTTGATACAACTTGGGTGCGATTTAACAGCGAATAAACGTTTATTTGTAGGTGAACTGTCTCTTCAATATTCATGGTGACACAGTGTGTATCTTCTTCTGTAGGGGTTAACAGTATGTTGGAGGTATGGTGAAGTTGTGATTGTGCTTTTTTTCCACCATGAATGAATGAAAAAACTTTATCAGTGCTTCATCATCATATTATTCTGAATAACAGAACAAGAGTTTGAGGTTTCTTCCTCACGTTAACTGATGCATATTTGCCTGTAATAAGAAAAGCAGAAATGTAGCTGACAGTGAAGATGTTATTCATTGGTAACACTTTAGTTTAGGTCACAAATTACATTATTAACAAACCATTAATTAACACTACTAGCTTAATAAACTAATAATTAGCTGTTTATTAATAGTAAGGGAGAAGTTGGGTTTAGGTTTTGGGTAGTATTAGTGACTACTAATGATGACTATAATGTACTAATGAACGGTTTATATGTTATTAACAGACAAGTATTAACAGGGTTTCTGCAAATGTTAAATTTAAGACTTTTTAAGACAATGTTAAGACCTTTATGAATGAAATTTTAGACTCATACAGAGCTAAACGATAAGGAGTTTTTCTAATTGCCCAAATGGATTTCTTTTTTAATGTGACCTATTAAAAAGAGTATAATTTAATACATTTCATAGTACAGCAATCCTAATTATTTAATAATAGAAAATGCTACATAATTTAGTTATTTCTTAGCAACATATTTTTACAACATAAACTTGTTTTCAACATAAACTTTCTTTAAATAAAATAAAAACTATAATAAACCTAATGTATGCACTAATATCTGTCCAGGTCGGTGTCCTCAGCAGTGAATACAGTACATGGAGAACTATTAAACATGTTATTGTAAGGAAAATTATTTTTAAAATGATGGCAAATAGAGTTAAAAATAAAATTTTTAAATAAAAAGTTAGCAGCTTTATTGAGGTAGAATGCTAGTGATGGCCAGATTAAGCAGCTATGAGCAAAGGAAAACTAAGACCTCTTTAAAAAAGATTTAAGACCTACAGCACAATGTTTCAGCAAATTTAAGACTTTTTAAAGCCTAAAATTTAGTTTTTGAGATTTAAGACATTTTAAGACTTTTTAAGATCCTTCGGACACCCTGATTAAGCCAGTAGTTAATAACATGAGTTGTAATCTAAAATAAAGTGTCATCCAATGCTGTTTTAAATAATTGTGTTGTATTTTAAATATATAATTTATTCCTGTGAACCAAAGTTGAATTTTCTGCATCATTACTAAAGTCTTCGTGTGCTATGATGCTATAAAAATCCTTCCAATGGGTCTCTGAATAGCTTTTTCTTTTGTATAACTTAACATTAGCCCCTTTCACACATACAGACTTTTCCGGAAAGGTTGTATGTGTGAACAGGTCCTTTTTGAAAATACCGGTAAATTCGTTCTGGCTATTTTCCGCAAAGAGAAGTTGTAACATTACCGGCAATTTGCCGGAATGCTGCGCTGTGTGAATGCAGATGGAAGGTTGCCGTAATAAGCGCGTGCACGTCTAGAACGCGCTGACGTGAAACGTCTGCTTTAGCCAATCACAACAGTCAGACGCATTTACGTCCGCGCGGTTTGTGCGAATAAAAGCCTTTGAATATTTTTCCAGACACATTTAGCTGCTAGAAGTTAGTCAGATCACGTTTATATGTTCTTCTTAATGCCAACTGTGTAAATAATCATCGATGAGATGCTTATGATAAGCCGTTGTTTGTTTACCTTCAAGCTTTGCGTGTGCCTGTGAAACAGCCTGTGAGCGCCTGCACACGCACATATTATGAACATCTCGACATGCGAAAGTGATCCTGCGAAAGTTGTTCACAATATTGATCATCCACAGAGTTTGTAATTTAGTTAAATGTTTACAAATACAAGCGCAGCCGTTTAAAGCTCATTTGTGGTGAATGATGTCACAATTTACCGGTATTTTGGAATGGATGTGTGAATGCTCTTTTCTGGAAAAATTCCGTAACGTCCTCACCTGTGTGAACAGCGCTTTTTTGAATATACCGGTAAAGTCGTTCCGGAAATTTTGCGGATATTCACCGGTATCACTGTGTGAAAGGGGCTATTGTCACATGATAAACATCTTAACTGTCAATTACTGACCAGTTTAAGAAAAAACACTAATCATAAATTATTTCCAAAATCTCAGTTTTCCCCAACTTTGCAATGTATATCATTATTTTCTCAAATATCAAAATCCTGTATGTTACAGGGACAGATTCAATAAACATTCATTATACAAATATTTAATAAAAATGCAATTATAAAACAAAAGTTAGAACATTTCAATCTAAACCAGCAACTTATATTTATCACACAAAAACACATAAAAGCAATAAATGTAAATGATAAAGATGCTCTTATTTACAAATAAATTTCAAAGGTTTAAACCATTAATATATTAGAGCAGCATAAAGTGGTTTGTATTTTTATATTCAAAGTGCAAATTATACATTTAAAAATATGTGTGAAGTTTTAGAAACTGGGTTAAAATAATGAAAGGGAACTCCCATGATCCACCAGAACAGGATGTAATCGGCAGCACAATTAAAACTTGTGTTTGGAGGCCTTATGAGATCTGTTACAATCTACTTTAGAAGCAAATGTGTACAGGAGGTGCACGTTTTACTCTGTCCTTGTGAAACTGCAGACGTATCCAGTGATGAACAGATTGCTGTGATATCCCAGTAGTCAGAGCGGCTCACCTGAGCTCTGCTGCCAGTTTATCAATAGCCGCTTGCCGCTGATCTGATGTCAGTTGGGTGTGCTGCAGAACATCGCTTAGCTCCTGCAGGTGGTCCAGGGTGTCTGCGAGCTCTCCACGCACCTCCTTTAACTGTCCCTCTAGTAGCTGGGCTCGCTGCAGAGAGTTTCTCCTGTCCATCTCACTGCGGTGGAGCTTCTCCTCAAGGTCTATAACTGAGAAACACAAGCAAGAAAAAGTATAAATATTATTAAACTAGAATTATGTATATATAAACATGGTTTGGTTTGGATGAACTCTTAAAATGAACAATAAACACAAAACAAAACAGTTGACTCATGAATGTGCTCTTAACTTAATCTTAAGGGGGTCGAACTAATTATTTGTTTTCTTTGAGGATCACACTGGTACTGCAAAACAAAAAACACCAAAATGAAATGAAGCAAAACAAAACAAAACAAAACAAAAATGTTGTTGTGGCTTAGTTTTTAGTTTGCTTAAATTTTAAAACTAAATAAAATAAAATAAAATAAAATAATTAAATAACTAAAAAATTTAATTCAATTAAATTTAAAAATAAAATAAAAGTAATTGTGACTTAGTTTTTATTTTGTAAAACAAAACAAAACGAAATAAAATCAAACAAAAAAAAATAACAGAACAAAAAAAATTAAACAAATGTAATTGTGGCTTAATTTTTAGTTTGCTTAAGTTGTAAAATAAAATAAAATAAAATAAAATAAAATAAAATAAAATAAAATAAAATAAAATAAAATAAATGTAATTGTGGCTTAGTTTTTTGTTTTAAGTTGTAAAATAAAACTAAATAAAATATAATAAAATTAAAAATAAATCAATAAATAACAATAAAAATAAAATCAAACAAATGTAATTGTGGTGTAGTTTTTAGTTTGCTTAAATTGTAAAAGAAATTTAAATAAAATAAAATAAAATAGATAAAACAAATGTAATTGTGGCTTAGTTTTTAGTTTGCTTAAGTTGTAAAATAAAATAAAAAAAATGACTATATATATATATCTATATATATATCTATATATATATATATATATATTTTTTTTTATATATATATATATATATATATATATATATATATATATATATATATATATATATATATATATATATATATATATATATATATATATATAAACTAAACAAACAGGTTCAAATCAGCAAACTCTAAATGAGGATTTCTTATAGTGACGTCTGCAAACCCCAGGCTTTGTTAATGCTTTCGACATTTGCTGGTCTGCAAGTAAAACATAATTCTTTACAATCTCACTGAATACAACTGCTGCGTACCTATTTCACTCTTTTTATCTAGCAGTCCTTTGGTCTCCTTGAGCGTCTCCTCCATCTGCACGAGCTGTGAGGCTTTGGTGTTGCTGTCTCTCCTCAACCGCAGCAGCTCCAGCTCCATGTCTGAAAGCTCCACTCGACACTTACTCATCTCTGAACTCAACTGCCTGTAAAACACACACAGCTTCACATTACCATCTATCCCCCAATGCCCTGACCACTGTCCAAATGCTCACAAAAATACAGAAAAGTAAGACTGGCCTTAATAGAAAATCTAAACCTTAGTTGTCTGGTTTTGTCTCATATATGAAGAGGCAATGTGTGAATGGTGTTATTCCTCAGCGAGGATAATTCACAGTTGTGTATATATAGAGGAAAAGTGAAGCAGGAGTGGCTACAGACACAAAGGCTCTGAAGCCATTTAGCAGTCATAAGATCAACTCAAGGAACACCCTGAGGACAAAACACATGTCTGGGGTGCCTAGAAAAGCAGCAAACTGATCAAAAAGCCACTAGACTGATTCTCAGATGACCTGCCTCGTTTGCACAGGATTTTATCAACTAGAAGCTTTTATGAGAAAGTAGCAGCCACCGGATTGAAAAAAAAAATGACAAAGTTTATAAATGACACTGAAAACTGGTTATTGGGTGAAGAATAATATACAGCAACTTCACTGACATTTATTCTGTTCCAGTCTCATTTTTACCTTTTTTAAGTCATTAAAGTCATTTAAAAAGCTTGTAATAACGCCCAGGTACACTCCAGGGTTAATTCAATGAGTATTTCAATAAGGGCCCTATAAAGTGTTAAAAATGAGGAACATTTTTAACCCATAGATGTCGCCTCTACCTCTACGCCTTGTGAATATAGACATGAAAAATGACACAACTTAAATAAATGCCAATCTTCAATGCATTTGTCATAGATATATACACTAGATATCGCATAGGGACCCCGAACATGCGTCATTAGCGCCGCCATATTGGTACAGTGCTCCCAGGACAAGTGTCATTCAACCACACTAGTCAAGACAGTGTTATTACGCGAAGATGCTGGAATTTAGTGCTGTCTACGGGTGTAGTAACGAGCAAACAAAGAAAACAAAGCACAAAGGCAAAACATTTCATAGGTAAGATTGAGTTTTTTTTACGTTTTTGTATGTTATGAACTTTTGTGCTAAACAAGTCACGTTATTGATGATAATACAGTCTCTTACTGCATTCACCATAAGGCAAAGCAGCAGCAACTCACACTAAATACAGAATAGGCTTATGCTGCTTTTGTTGAATAAAATCAGCAAACAATGCAAAAGAAATATGACAACGAGATGCTGCGGTGCCAGAAACTTGTAATATTGTCCTCTAAGTAAAGGAGTCGTTCTAACGGAGATTGATTCACAAATTAATCGCTCCCTCCGTCAGTATGAAAAGTGAAAGCAGGAGAGGAGGTGTGTTTCAGGACACGGATCAAATTTAACAGGGAGGGTGGATAGTACATTTCCATACAGACAAGCACAAGCTTTTTGCCAGGAATGCCTGTGTGATCACGTATCCATCAATATAGAAAAGTGATATAAAGTTATAGTTTTTATATTTTAAAAAGGAAAACTGCATACTGACCTCCAGGAAAACTCCCGATCATAGATATATGTATATATGTGTAAATCTCTGGTTCTTTATGGCCATAGTCCTCCACCGCAGCTTGGTCCCACATTCATTTCAAAGGAGCGCTACCCTGTACTAAAATGGCGGCTCTATTGACGCATTCCATCCAATAGACAACAACAGGGTAGGCGACATCTAATGTATATATCTATGTGCATTTGTAAATAGATTTAAGCCCGTGCACACAGAGATGTTTTCTTTCGCTCACGTTTTCCGTCTATGTTTAACACCTTGTGACTATTTAAAGGGCGTTAATGTGATTGTGCACACCAACTTGCAATACGGCAGGTGCAAAAACATCATTTACAAAAAAAAAAAAACGCCTCATGCTCGTTTTTTTGTTTTGCTTTGACATGTCGAGTCAAAGCCTTCTCCACCAATCAGGTTGGCACTTTTATTCACATGCACGGAGCTGCTGTAGTTACAGTAAACAGCACTTGGAGGCGCTCAAGCGCAAAACTGTCAATGCCAGCGCACATTAAAGAAGATGCCCAGAGGTGATATGAACATGGAGCTGATTATTGCACTGGTTAACAATAATCCTTTCTTTATCAGTAGAGCTGGAGCTGCTACTTGAACCATCTATGCTTGTTCGAGTCACCAGTAACTTCAACAACAAGCGTTTGAAATTCCTCTGTTCCTCTTCTTCTGTTTTATTAGCGGGATGTCAGAAGCTTAAAGTTGTGTGGCGCCATCTAACGTCAAAGAGTGATTTTGCATGCTCTTCTGCTTGACGCCAGTGAAAATCGATTGGGTTTGAATGCGGAAAAACGTCTCGTAAAACACTGTATACGAGCCTTTAAGCTTAGTCTCATTTTAAAGAAGAGAGATGTCAGATTGTAGCTAAAGTAAAAAAAAGTTCAAAAAGTTTATTAAAACAAAAGTTATGCGGCTTTATGTTTATAAAAATAATAAAGCAATAAATGCACATTTTTTTAAATTGCATAAAACATATTTTACGAAACAGGTTTTAGCGTACAATTTGTAGAAAATCAAGGCTAAATATCTGAACAAATTATATTCCAAATTTGAAGTTGATATCTCAAAAAATAAGCTTTCATATTTATTTGGCCGCAGTACCAAACATGACCACCTGATGACATTTAATTTACATTGATGACCATACAAGGGTGCCGCCTATGTTTTGAGGAATATAAAATCAAAGGTAAATATCTAAACAAACTATATTCCAAATTTAAAGTTGATATCTCAAAAGATGAGCTTTCAGTAAGAATTTGTTTGGCCGCAGTACCAAACATGACCACTAGATGACATTCAGTTTTCATCGATGACCATACAACATACCTCCTATGTTGTAATTGTAAATTAAAAATAATTTAAAATAATTTAAAATAATTGTAAAATAGGCATAACATTCTAAAGTAGTATTGAACGTTTGAGTCTATTTAATTTAAAATAGCCTCTACAAAACCTCTAAAAATGTACATATGGATTGCTGTAGCAAAGTATTGCTTTAGAACAGTGGTTCCCAACCCCCGGGTCGGGGACCGGTACCGGTCCGTGGATCAATCAGTATCGGGCCGCACAAGAATAAATTATCTTTAAGTTGGCAGATAAAGTAGCTGCATTTAAAGCCAACCTGGATTTGTGGGGAAGGCGCGTGAACAGAGGCATATTGGACTTGCATGATATGTGTGTGTGCAGGCGCTCACGGGCTGTTTGGAAAAGTCTTGAAGGTAAACAAACAACGGCTTATTATAAGCATCTTATCGATTATTATTTACACGGTTGGCATTAAGTTGAACCTATAAACGTTATCTGCCTAATTTCTAGCACCTAAATGTGTCTGGAAAAATATTCACAAGCTTTTATTCTAATAAACCGCGCGGACGTGAATGCGTCTGACTGTTCTGATTGGCTAAAGCAGTAGACGTGCACACGCTCTTTCCGACAATCTTCCTTCTGCATTTACACAGCGCAGCATTCTGGCAAATTACCGGTAATGTTTCAACTTCACTTTCCGGAAAATAGCCAGAACGAATTTACCGGTATTTTTAAAAAGGCCCTGTTCACACATACATACCTTTATGGAAAATTGCAGGATAATTTTCCGAAAAGGTCTGTATGTGTGAAAGGGGCCTTTGTCTGCCATTATCCCCAGATGGGACCATCTCGTTGCAAAGAAACAAGCTCAGGGCTCCCATTGATTTAGCGTTACGGACAGTTTTTGATATTTTAATAAGTTATATTGTTGAAGCAATGTGTTAATAAAGTTCTTACTTCCTAATGTTATAATAGCATTGTAATGTTGGAGCAATGTGCTAATAAAGTACCATATGAGTACACAGTGGATTCACGTTTATTATTATTATTATTATTTCAACCCCCCGATCCGGAGTAAAATTGTCAAGTGTTGACCGGTCAGCAGTTAGAAAAAGGTTGGGGACCACTGCTTTAGAACTCTGATAAGCAATTTTGATGCAAATTATTGAATAACTGTTGCTCAGTAAAATCTGCCAAAAATCAGTCACCAGATATGGAAACTTGAAATTTTAAGAATTCATTTTATATATAGTTAGTCATGATTGCTTTATGTTTAGACTACAATAATGAGATTTAAATATGTCCAATTATTTGTAGGGTGACTGTTAATGTTTTTTAATCTATTACTCTTCCTATGTAACACAAGTGCAAAGTGGAAAAATATTTATTTGGATTTCTTAGACTTTTCCAACAATATACATTTTGTCATGATTATATTAGGTGCACATGCACATGATATCACACACCAGACGCGCACATTCGCATGTAATTTAAAATGAAAGTATTCAGTTGGCGCCCTGTCTCACGACAGAAATATGAATAGTGATCAGGGTCATAGCTGGGCTCTATAAACAGTCCCTGACTTGCGGCGCTGGTGTGCGTACCCTGATAGAAACCTATGTTTAGAATTTGAAAAATGCATGGCGCTGCGTGGCAAGACACGGCGCATCCAAAATGCATTTGGTTTGTCCAGTTTTATTGTGATGTCCATGTCAAATAAACAGCAAATAAAAAATATAAATGTAAGGAATTATTATTATTATTATTATTAAAATAATATTAGTAATAAATAGAGTTTTGCTTAACATTTTATTGAATGTGTGTTGGTTTGATAGGGATGACCTGTTTAAAATGATTTAAGACCAACAAGACAATATTTCAGAATTTAAGACTTTTTAAGGCCTAAATGAAACCCTGATCAGACAAAAAACAAGTATATAATCCAATGTATGTGTAATAAAATGTATGCAAAATAAATAGAAATGATATAAAGAGTCATGTTGCAAGACACTTCTGTGAATTCAACCATAACATGAATGTCATCTTTTCTTTTTCTTTCTTGGAAATGAAAAAGTTTCTTGTCAGCTATTGTTAATTTGTAAACAAGTGACGTGCTTTCTAAAAGTTATATTTAATTTGTGTTGAATACCCTCAGGAAGATTCTTAGGGTGAAATGCGTCTGTATTAAGTCATAAAGTCTCTTTTATCACTAGTCCATTTTTTACATTTTTTAATATTACTTTAAAAGAATGATTTACATAACTGGACAATAATGGCATCTTTGTGTACATGAATAGTAAACCTACACGTCACTTTGAGTGCAACGTCAGAACAAAAAAAAATTAGTTTCAATTGATTTTATTGGCAACTGCTGTGATATTTTGTATTAAATGCAAGACAATTAAAATAACAGCCTACTTTTTTAGCTGGCGTGACTGCAGTAAAGAAAATAGTTGCGACAAGATGGAAGCCCCCTCATACTCTTAATCATCATTTTTGGATTCATACTTTTATTGACATTGTATATATGGAAATGTCCACTGCTCTCATCCACGGTGCAAGAGAGGACACCATCAGACTTTGGGCGCAAACTTTAGACAGACTTCAAGATTTACTAACTTAAATCAACGAGACATCAAAAAGCAAGAACTTATGGCTCCAGGCATTCCCACTACCTCCTTTTTTTTTCTTCTCCCCCACATTTAATATTATTTTGTTTTATTATTGTATTATTTATTATGTTTATTTAATTGTTTTTTTATTTTTTTTTCTCTGTTGTTTTCTCTTTTTATAGTAATTTAAGGTTCCCTGTTTGGGCTTCTAATAACTTTCATTGTCGTAGACGTTTTTCAGCACAGTTTTAAATACTTATCTCTGTGTATATCACCATTCTTCTATTTAATTTTTTATTTCTGATTGGCTTAATTCTAACCTTACTTAACCCTAAGTACAGATTTGGCTTATTGCGTTTTTGGTTTTGAAATTTGTTTTATTTATATGTATGTATGTGTGCATATGTATATGGCTATATGTATGTGTGAGTGTGAGTGTGTGTGTGTGTGTGTGTGTGTTTATGTATGCATATCGGTGTGTATGTGTGTTTGTTTGTATGTGTATATGCATATATGTATGTTTATGTATAGATATGTGTGCATATGTATATATGTATTAATTTATTTTATTTATCATTTTTATTTGCGTTAGTATGTCCTTGTCATTATTCTTCAGTTTTTCCTTTTTACTGACAATATTGTTGTCATGGCTGACGCTATTATTAACACTATTATTTAACAATAGTATTAAATAATATATTGGTTTATATATGTATATCCACACATTTTGTTTTATGCTGATTGTCTACGGCATGTTTTTCTGTATTCAAAAAATACAAAATAAAATAAAGAATTTTATGGAAAATAACAGCCTACTGTGTAATAACATTAAACAGATCAAATTAAGGTAAAAAAAAAGTCCCTGGAAATTAAGTGAAAGGACAAATAATGATTTTTACTAACAACTGCAACAAAACCTTAGAAATCAATTGCTCATGACAGACATTAAAACCAGTAACAACACTAGCACAAAAACACACTCGGCAAAATACTAATTATTGTCATAAACCAAATCCCAGGAAATATTTAAACTTTGTTTTTTGTTTTCCACAGCTCAAATATCTGCAACAAATAACACCAAACTCATATTTCAATGTTCCACTAAAATACTGTTGAGCAATATACTGATGCAAAAAATGTATAGTGATACTTTGCTGTAATATTAGTACAGATATTTAAAAATGATAGCATTTTATAAGAGCCATAAAAAATGCGGTTGCTTTGACTTAACAGCATACACAAACATTTAGTGCATCTAGAAAGTATTCATAGCGCTTAACTTTTTCCCCATTTTGTTTATGTTACAGCCTTACTCCAAAATCGATTCAATTCATTTATTTCCTCAAAGTTCTACACACAATAGCCCATAATGACAATGTGAAATGTTTTTTCATGTTACAAATTTATTAAAAATAAAAAACCTGAAAAATTACATGTACATAAGTTTTCACAGCATTTACTCAATACTTACTTGATGCACCTTTGGCAGCAATGGCAGCCTCAAGTCTTTTTGAATATGATGCCGCACACCTGTTTTGCAGAATTTTTGCCCATTCCTCTTTGCAGTACCTCTCAAGCTCTATCAGGTTGAATGGGAAGCGACGGTGTACAGCCATTTTCAGATCTCTCCAGAGTTCAATAGGATTTAGGTTTGCGCTTTGGCTGGGCCACTCAAGCACATTCGCCGAGTTGTTGTGAAGCCACTCTATTGACCATTTGATGGTGTGCTTTGGGTCATTGTCCTGCTGGAAGATGAACCTTCACCCCAGTCTGAGGCCAAGAGCACTCTGAAGCAGGTTTTCATTCTGTGCATTGCTGCATTCATCTTCCCCCTCTATCCTGACTAGTCTTCCCGTTACTGCTGCTAAAAAAAATTCCCACAGCATGATACTGCCATCACCATGCCTAACTGTAGAGATGGTATTAGCCTGGGGATGAGCAGAGCCTGGTTTTCTCCAAACGTAACGCCTGGCATTCTCTCGAGTTCGATTTTAGGCCCTGTTTACACTAATGCATTTCCATTTTAAAACGCATACGTTTTGGTAAGGTTACGCCATCCGTCCACACTACGCCGGAGTTCTCGAGCGCCGAAAACGGAGCGTTTTGAAAACGCTGGAGAGGCCGTTTTCATTCTAAAACGCTGCTGCACCATCTCAGTGTGGATGAGGAAAAACGGAGACATCTAAAAACAGAGGCGAGACTGCTGAGATTTGCTACCTGATTGGGGCTTTTGTGTCATTGCGTATACTTCCCTTATTCGTCAAGCCCCTATCACATGACTATAACACATGGCTTAAACGCTACCGGAAGACAGTACTGTAAACAACAACATGGGCACAGAAATGGGAGCGTTGTTTTTGCACTATTGTCTGTTTTAGGCACCATTGTGCAGTTATTCATTTGTTACGTTTAGTAACAACTAGACCTCGTCGTCTGTCCACAAAAATACCTCTCTTGCTTTCTTTCCCATCGCGTTTAATGTTCAACCGGCGTTTGTTGACTAACAATAACAAAATGCCGAGCGAGACGCATGCTTTCTGTTCATACTAGAACGCACATGCCCATAGTGCACGAATGGTCACGTGATATACGTTTTTGGTAGCGTAGTGTGGACGAAGATATGTTCAGAGACGCTAGGTGAAACACTAGTGTGGACGCAGACCGTTTTTAATCTAAAACGCCGTTTTAAAACAAAAACGCACAAGTGTAAACGGGGCCTTAGTCTCATCAGACCAGCGAATTTTGTTTCTTATGGTCTGAGAGTCCTTCAGATGCCTTTTGGCAAATTCCAGGCAGGGAGTGGCTTCTTTCTGGCCACTCTACCATACAGGCCTGACTGGTGGATTGCTGCACAGATGGTTGTCCTTCTGTAAGTTTCTCCTCTTTCCACAAAAGAACGCTGGAGCTCAGACAGAGTGACCATCAGGTTATTGATCACTTCCCTGACTAAAGCCCTTCTCCCCCGATCACTCAGCTTAGATGGCCGAACAGCTCTAGGAAGAGTGCTGGTGGTTCCAAACATCTTCCACTCACGAATGATGGAGGCCACTGTGCTTATTGGAACTTTCAGAGCAGCAGAAATGTTTCTGTAACCTTCCCCAGCCTTGTGCCTCGAGACAATCCTGTCTCGGAGGTCTACAGACAATTCTTTTGTCTTCATGCTTGGTTTGTGCTTTGACAAGCACTGTCAACCCTGGTACCTTATATAGACAGGTGTTTGCCTTTTTAAATCATGTCCAATCAACTGAATTTACCACTGGTGAACTCCAATTAAGGCGCTGAAACATCTCAAGAATGATCAGTGGAAACAGAACGGACCTGAGCTCAATTTAGAGCGTCACGGCAAAGGCTGTGAATACTTCTGTACATGTGATGTTTCAGGTTTTTTATTTTTAATAAATTTGCAACAATTTCAGGAAATCTTTTTTTTTCACATTGTCATTATGGGGTATTGTGTGTAGAATTTTAAGGAAATAAATTAATTGAATCCATTTTGGAATAACATAAAAAAATGTGGAAAAAGTGAATCGATATGAATACTTTCCGGATACACTGTATACACACACACGCACACACTAATAATGATTAGTTATTAGAAATGCTAGAATCCCTACTAATTATTAAGATTTGATCCAACAAGTAAATGAGGCAAGCGTAGTAAAAACGCAGAGAACCCAAACTACCATATCAACCAGGCCACCCTAGCAATAGTCTAGCAACTTCCATTATAAATGTCCCACATATCTATATCTATAAGTACTGTTTATTTATGTATGGGGTTTCTTTTTAAATGCTTGAATATTTTGCCCTTTATTATTGCATATTCGAGTCATTAGTGATACTAACTTTATATCTAGCATGCATGAACTGAACCTCTACTGCTTCAAAAGTTTTACTATCTGCTAATATTTTAAAACAATTACAAAAGAATAAATCGACACACTGCATTTGGAATATTTTACACAAAGCTTAAAAAAACAAAACACACATATTTTTAGAAATCTGGAATATTTTATGGACCCTTCATGAACCCTTTGACCTGTGCCTAAATAGTACCCACTGTTATCACACTGACCATTCACAAGCTGTTATTTGATTCCTGCTTTACCCATTAACATAAACTGGATTTGTTGACGTACATGTTTTTATATTTGTATACTCTGATGCTACTTAATGCCAAATATTCTTTTTTGTCAATTGTGCTGTTTGTTATATTGTAAAATGACAAAAAAAAATTTAAAATAAATAAATCAAACCATTTTTTTTTTGGCTTTTGGAATTTGGAAAGGTTCACTTTGAGCAGACGATTTTACTCTCATTGACTTCCCCAGTACATTCAGCATCTGCTGTAGCTCACGTGACATAACAATAAGACATAGTCACCTAAAGGTTAACTCCATTTACTGGGAGTTATCAAATAGTTAACTAATTTTGCAAAGGAAAACTAAACTTTCATCGTTACTTACACTGGGTCTATACCAGGGGTCACCAATCTCGTTCATGGAGGTCCGGTACCCTGCAGGGTTAGCTCCAACTTGCCTCAACACACCAGCCTGGGTGTTTCAAGTATACCTAGTAAGACCTTGATTAGGTTGTTCAGGTGTGTTTGATTAGGATTGGATCTAAAGGCTGCGGCCGAAACCGCATACTTCCATACTATACAGTATGCTAAAATCAGTATGTGAGCCGAGTAGTATGTCCGAATTAATAGAACTCAAAAAACAGTATGCGAGAAGTACACGGATGACTTGATAAATCCGGCGAGATTCTGGAGTGCGCATCCCATGCATGCTGCGCTATCCCATGATGCCCCGCCAGAGAATTCATGAATGGGAGTAAAGTGACGCAAATTACGCAGGTACGTCACGTGACTATGTCAAAATAGCAGATGTAGTACGTCTGAATTCCATTCATATTTTGCACATTCATACTGCATAGAATGTACTTTTCTAACGGCCTAGTAGTACGTTTAAATTCAAATGCAGTACCTACTGAGTAGTAGGCGGTTTCGGACGCAGCCAAAATCTGCAGGACACCGAACCTCCAGGAACAAGTTTGGTGATCCCTGGTATATACTATCCCTATCCCTGTACACCTTTTACAAAAAAAAAAATTCTTTTATAGTTTTCTTTACATATTTATTGTTAAATTGGAATGAACAGATGGAGGAACACTAAAGATAATGCCAAACTTAAAAACTGAATGAGGAGGAGGCTAGTTTTATGTGCCATGTTGCTAAAAACGCAAGCTATGGGGATTACAAAAATAAAAAAGATTGACTCTGAGTTCTATGTTGGGTCATTTATTATTCAACTACCTTTATTGACATATTAGGTTTTAATCTGTTATGGTTTACTTTTCATTCTAAGATATAGTTGTGTCATATCAAACTTAGAATTTTGGTTTCAGGATCATATTCATTGTGTGGATGAATTATTACCACTATTATGCGTTCAGTTCTAATATACATTTTTAAGCATTCTGATCTTCAGATAGGGGTTACAGTTTCACTAATAATTGAGTAATTATGCAAAACTGAGACTTCCTCAAAACAAAAGGTAAATAAAGGAACTGAAACAGGTTTGTCTCACGTTATGGAGCCGGAGAGCTCCGCAGCCTGTCTCTCCTTCTTCTGCACCTCCTGGTTGACCTCCTCTACCTCCCTCTCCCTTTTCCTCAGAGCCTGAGACAAGGCACTGCGCTCCTTCTCCAAGTCCTGCTCCAACTGGGACACCTGTGGGCGATCAGTAGATGTTATCTCACTCTCTGCATAGAAAGACTACTCATGGTCATGAGATTATTATTATCCTGTTTTTGCTTTTTTCTAACTTCATTGGAAGGATTGTTTAAGCTGCCATATTATTTAACTTTTAAAAACCATATATCCCATGTCACAGAAACTGCCTTCTTGTATCTGAGAAATATTGCTAAGTTACAAAGTATGCAATCCATCTCAGACGCAGAAAAGCCAGTTCATGCTTTTATGACTTCTAGACTGGATTACTGTAATGCTCTGTTTACTGGCTGCCCAGCATCCTCTATTAACAAACTTCATCTAGTACAAAATGCTGCAGCCAGAGTTCTTACCAGGTCTAACAAATATGATCATATCATCCCAATTTATCCTCCTTACACTGGCTGCCTGTTAAGTTTTGTAAAGAATTTAAAATATTGCTTCTTTCTCAAAAAAACTTTAAATAATCTAGCTCCTGTTTATCTAACCAATCTTTAAGATCTTAAACCTCAGGGCTTCTTGTAGTACCTAGAACAGCAAAGTCGAGTAAAGGAGGTCGAGCCTTCTCATTTATGGCTCCTAAACTCTAGAATAGCCTTCCTGATAATATCCAAGGCTCAGACACACTCTCGCAGTTCAAAACTAGATTAAAGACCTATCTTTTTAGTAAAGCATACACTCAATGTATCACATAGCAGTATGATGCATGAATGTGCTCCACACAGATTTTTGCATCTTGTTTATATACACTATAAACAGCAGCTACGTTAATTATACTCTTTATTCTCTATTTCCACCTAGGGATACTCATCCAGAGGCCCCCAGAGATTATGCAGTGCCACTGAAGCGATCCAAGACCTGTGAAGAGATTATCCCAAGGTTTCCACTTTCCCGGACCAGGCTGTAGCAGCTGCTGTGGTGGTCATGGAGGAGTAGAAAGCCTGACACTGATTCCTGTGAGACTGCAGGGACTGACAAGTCTTCGTTGACATCCAACGTTCTCTAGCCTCTGGCACCAAGACTGCAGCTCTGCACAAGATGTTTGGCCATATAAGTAATGGTCGTGCCCAACTGAGCCTGGTTTCTCTTGAGTTTTTTTTTCCTTCACTTTCGCCCATTAGTGAAGTTTTTTTTCCTCGCCGCTGTCGCCTGCTGGCTTGCATAGTTCAGGACTTGTAGAGCTGCGCATCGATGGATTACTCTTCAGTGTTTAGACTCTCAGCAGCTAACATTTAAACACATTGAACTGAACTGAACTAATCTAAACTGAACTGAACTTAAACTCTGAAAACTGAGCTGACACTGTTTCAACTCACTATAATCTTCAATGTAAAGCTGCTTTGACACAATCTACAATGTAAAAGCGCTATACAAATAAAGATTAATTGAACTGAATTAAATAATAAAAAATCTCGATAACCCTAGCTGCATAATAAGTTCAGTACATGGCAATGATATACGGTGAGCTATTGCTTAATATTTCTCATGTAAAACTCTTGAGTTTAAAATCTCAGTGAAAAACATGGCAATCAAAACAAAACTCAGATTTTGATGATCTACACAGGGTCATTAATATGCATGCAGCAGACAGCATTTCATTCGCCAAGTTTGTTAGTGACATTACTACAGTTTAAAAATAAAGCATTTTCCCCCTTAATTTTTAATTCTTCTAATTATGTATTACACTTACAATTTTTTTAAAACAAAAGGACAAGCTTTAAGGAAGAGTAAACAAGCAGTTTCTGATGAAGGAGCAGTGATCTGATAATGCAGCTGCTTGTCAGGTCCTGATGAAACACCTAATGTACATCAGTGATGTGCAGTGAGGTTTGTGGCTGATGGTGAGGCACTGGCTTACAAATATATGCACTCAATATATTTGCCAACACGCTTGTGTTACATATCTCATATCAGCTTTCTTTCTATACACATAGCAGGAACAATGTTAAATGTACTGTACAGCGTTTTGCCTCTCAAAAAACAAGGTTGATGCCACAGACAACTATATCAAGCGACACAGCATGATGGCGGATGCACTCTCTTTCTCTCGCTCTTGTTTACCCACACACACACACAGGATTCGCACAGTGGTCTTCCCTTTATTAGTAAATGAAGACTTGAAATGACTTTAATTACCTTGAAATGATCGAGTTATGTTCTGTCTCTTCCTTTGAAACAAGATCTTTAACTCCGGCATTAGTCGTCAATTATTCATTACTTCACGATTTGATTAAAAGTACAATTTTATTCATTTTTGAGTTGAGATATTAACATAGCATCCACCATTATACATTCAGTCAGAGGAAAACATTAAATAATGAACTCCCTAAACTTTACTTGCCTACTTAAGAAGAGCAACCACCGAACAAGAATAACCGTGAGCTCAGAAACGCCCCCTTCATTGCAGGAGAGCTACTGCCAGCCTCACCTCATGTCTTTTCAGTGCGGCTGCATGTCAGATCCTAACACTAAATAACTGATAGACATAGGTGAAATACATTACATATTTTATGGAGAGTGAGGACATATAATAAAATGTCTAGTGTATAAAATATTTGAATGAAGCATTTCATTGGTAGCATACACCGAGTAAGCAAAAGGCAAGCGCTTAACCCAGTTTGCAATGGATTGCGCAATCTTATGTGAGGCACAGCTCTATACTGCCTCACCTCGCATCCTGCGCTGTAATTGTACAGGAGATACGCAAAATACAGCGATTTTGATTATAAAAACTATTCCAATTATTTGAGTCATTCAGAAATTGCATTTATAGCACGAATCAGTACACAAATATAAATTTTATCATTAGAATACATCTCATGATGGCATGTGAGGATGGACCGCACTTCCCTGATGTACACAAGTGGTGCTCGCTGCAGAGCCATTTGAGGAGAGCTGAGCTCCAGCGAGGGGGAGCTTAAGCTTGAGCTCCACCTTTTTTGCACTTCTTCTACGAGTGATGTCACTGGGGGTAGGGTTAGGGGTGGGGTTGGTGTACGCATTAAAACAGCTTACTGGAGGAGGAGCGACAGCTCATGCTCCCCCTCGCTGGAGCTCAGCTCTCCTCAAATGGCTCTGCAGCGAGCACCCTCTCGATGTACATGCAAATGATGAGGGCGTGCCCTGTGAGTCACGCAACAGTCTGTTTTGTGTTATGATTGGCCTTTTATCGACCGAGGATTTACACTTATGGATTTTACGTGAAAGCGAAAAAACAACAGGCTCACGGACATTTCCATAAACTCTTATTATACAACTATGCCTAGGTATACCCAGATTCTCTCAACAGGGTTCATACACATTTTTACTACTGAAATTTCATGATTTTTTCATAACTTTTCCAGGACATTCAAGTAAATTTTCATGGCCTAATGTTTATGTATAAATACATAATGTAATGTCTATGTATACATGGTAAATAATAGTAAAAAAACAATGCATGTTTAAATGTATTATAACATATCATAAAACACACAACAATTTATTTAGTTTGAATAAATTTTTTGTATCTATTATAAGATTTATTTAGATAATGCCTACACATGGCGCTTCTTTTCCTCTGTACCACCTCTGAAATTGAGACTAAGCCAAGGAAAATGAATGAATGAATGCATACTTACACAGAATTCATAATGAAAGACCATATAATTGGCTGAAGACAGAAAATAAGTAAAGACAACTAACCTATATACAAGTTTACAGATAATTGTTAAACTAATTTCCATGACTTTTCCAAAACGTTTTTCTGTTTTTCCAAATCTTTTCCAGGCCTGGAATGGGGGTATTTGTGTACTTCATTTGTTGTAGTAATTTGCACAGATTTGTAATTGACAAATATATCATATGGTTAAATATAATAACTTCATGACTTCATGGTTCAATTATTCTATTAGAGGTTCAGTACAAACTGTTTTGTAAAAGAAGCCTGTTTTGTGTTGGAAAAAAACAACCCTTAAGCACAGCTATACATAACTTCTCACAATGAATGCATTATTCATTGATCTGATATTAAGAAGGGTGACATTACAAAACACTATTCGGAATAATGAAAACAAAAGCAAAAATGTTTTTTTTTGGATGTTAATTGTATGATTAATGTATGATTTATAATATGATAGTTTAATCTTTCACACAGTAAACAGAGCCTGCTACTGATGGTCGGGATATAAGTCTAGGCCTAAGTGTTTATTAAATAGAAGGCATAAGAATTTGACTCAAATGTTGTTGTGACCTCAATGTAAATGTTTGACCTAAATTTGTTGTGCATATAATATTAAAAAGAGCAAATTTTTCAAATGACAATGCAAGGTAACAAAGAGAAAAAAAAATAATAAGACTGTGAAAAATAATCATTACTTACATTCACAAATAGTTATTTACTTACTCACTCACTCACTCAGCCATTTATATCGAAGTTAATATTTAGCCGCACCAAGTTGATGTTTCATAAGGTGGGTCGTTAGCCCAACCCTCAACCAGGAGGACCAGGACATACTCACATACACTACCGACAATTTAGCTTACCCAATTCAACTATAGTGCATAACTTTGGACTTGTGGGGGAAACCAGAGCACCTGGAGAAAACCCATGTGAAGATGGGGAGAACACGCAAACTCCACACAGAAATGCCAACTAACCCAGCCGAGGCTCGAATTGGTGACCTTCTTGCTGTGAGGTGACAGGACTACCCACTGCACCACCCAGCACAAATGCAGAAACTATTTAAAATGAATGAACAAAAATTAGACCAAAGCCTGTTATTGCCTTGCCTTTGTGGACATTTTTTGTTTGTTTGTTTATTTGTGAGTAAAACGCAGTGCTTTCTACACTTTCTAGTTCTATTTTCTAACTAATCGCAGTGGAGGACAGGTGGGCTAAATACATCAAGTAATTAAATTACTGGAACTTCATCCATGTTAAGCTGATTGGACACAATCTACATTGTGAAAAAGCGCTACAGAAAATAAAGATGAATTGAACTGAATTCAATTGTAGTTACATAGTGTACTAAAACACATAATATGAAAAGCTGCTATTTTCTAGACTGATATGGCCGGGGGAAAAAAACCCAAGCAAACACAGGTTGCCAGATTGACAACACCAACAGGTGCAAGGTTGGTGTGCTTGATGATCAATGTAAGATGCTCAGCTTATGTTTAAATGTGTAATATTTAATAATTTCCTAATACAAAAATACCTCATGGGCATGTTTATAACTAAATATGCGTTACATTTTGGACCTTGGAGGTCACATTTTCAACCATGCCTGCATCTTTTAAAACAGCCTTCATGACTGAAATGTAATATACTGTGTTTTGCTGTAAGGCAAGCTAAGGTGCTGAAATATAAATGGGTAAACTGGCAGTGGGTGGGTTATACAGACCAAAACAGATGACAGACATCAATCATACTTTTTTAAAGGAGAATAACTGACTTTAGCATTGCTTTTCAAATTGATGTACTGAATGTTCACTTAGCATGTTTCTCAAATATCTGTAAGCATACAGTCAAGCCCGAAATTATTTATACTTTTGGGGTTATTATATTTTTATGCTTTTTAAAACACATAATATGAAAAGCTGCTATTTTCTAGAATGCTATGGCCGGGGAATAATCCGATTTATATCGAATATGCAACAGAGGGGCTATTCTGATTTATGCTAAGTTAAAAGTGCTCCCACCAGATCAAGAGATCAGCTGAAAGGAAAAACTGTTAAACACAACTGTTTACCTTAAGGGGAGTTGTAAAATGAACCTATTTCCAAAAAAAGTTGTTTAATTAGCTTTCCACAACACTCTGAGGCCTGATCAACACGTTTATTCCCCCTGGCATGTGTGTACCTGGCTCTGCAGCAGACTCTGACTCTCCTCCAGCTGTGTGATGCGTGACGTGCTCTCCTCCAGCATGCAGTGCTGATTCTGGATGGAGTGCTGTAGCTGCAGGTTCTCCTCACTGGAGCTCTGATAAACCTCACATTTCCTCCTCAGCTCTTCCTGCAGCTGTGCCAGCTGATAAACCGATAACCAAATCAACATCAGGGGTCATTTAGTGTCATTCAAATAATGTTCGACCAGGAGGACAGGAAGAGGAAGTGACTGACCTCACTGCTCTTCACCTCCAGCTGTTTCTCATGATGTTTCTTAATCTCCTCCATCTGTTGAAGATAAACACTCAGCTCCTCTTTGCAGGAAGACAGTTCAGACTGCAGGCTCCTCAACTATAAGGATCAACATAGAAATGACCATCGTGATTTACCTAAACCTACTATGAAGAAATGAATCTCTTGATTATAAGATTTGTCTGATAAAAATAAGAACAGAAAGCTAATCATCTGCTAAAGCACTTGGCTGGGCACAAATAGTAGGTCCCAAAGCTTGCATACTCTTCTGCTTCACCCTCAAATGCATGTACTTTTTCTTCATAAGAAAGTACATTCTTTTAGGAGCTGTGTTTGGACAAATTAAATTAAAATTGGACAAATTTGGGGTATTAAAAGTCAAGACCCACAACTTTAGAAAAAGCAGTGTAAAAACAAACACCCTGCTATTATCATCATAACACAGAGGAAAAGAAGCAAGTCAGTCTCACCTTTGAAGCAGAGTCAGCAGCTTGTTCTTCCACATTTCTAAGTGTTTCTTCGCTGCATTTAGATTTTGCTTCAAAATCCTGTCCAAAGAACAGAGACAGATTCAGCAGCTCTACACAAACTTCATGTCTTTCAGAGTCCAAAAGTATGAAATTAGTGAAAACACTAAAATTTAACCTCTTGTAAATTACATTGGAATATGATGTGATCATCTTTTTCTAAAGTAAATATAATCTGAAATCGGAAAATAGCCCAAGAAGGATCTCTAATGTAAGCAAACACATTTGTTCAACGTTATTTACATGTGGAACTTTGTTAAAAAAAAAAAAAAAAAAAAAAAAAACTAAACTCTTCACTAGTGAGGAAACAGATCTGCTCATGTGCCAAGTTGAAGTGAGCAGACCATCTACAGAACAAGCTGAATTCCATCAGAGCCCACTGAAATGAGGAAAAGGTGGAAGGAGGTAGCAGTTTTATGTAGAAAATAACAATCTTTTACAATTTAATCCTTTAATTTTTTATATTTAAAGATATTTGTGTGCTGCTGTGAATCCTTATGTGTGTAATAAGCACTGTGTATGAGTGTTTTGGACCTACCTATCATTTCCGCTCTCTTTAAATAACCAAAAACTTTAGACCAGCCTTTAGTTGATCAGTGTTGCGGCCTATTTAAGTTGCCTCAAAATAGCAACCTGTCACCAATGCGCCTTAAAGCCATAGTTCACTCCAAAATGAAAATTGACTCACTATTTATTCACCCTCAACTCATTATAAAGCTTTAAGAGTTTCTTTCTTCTACAGCAGTGGCTCCAAACCTTTTTTTGGTTGAGAACCCCTTTTCCCCCAGAAAATATTGTAAGGCCCCCCTCCAGTAAGGATGACAAGTAAGGATGCAGTAAGGATGACAAAAAAATGCACTTTGGCTGGGTCAGGGACACTTTGCTTCGAGAAAAAGAAATAAAACCCTAGTTCAGGTAACTATCTTGCGATTTCTTGCATTTCGTGTTGCATTTCCAGTATTGCTGGTCCTGCGGGTCCTTGGGTCATTATTATTAGCTACTGAAGCTAAATCAGTCAGACTCGGTTGTTTTTGTGGAGGACAAATGACAGATTTTTTCATTTTTTGGTCAGCCAAGGGATAAAACGAACTAAGAAAAAATGATTATCCTACTAATTGTCCACTGCTAAAAAACTTTTAAAATATGATGCGACCCCGCATGGAGCTTGCTGAGGCCCCCTTGTGGGCCGGGACCCCCCTGTTGGGGACAGCTTTTCTACTGAACACTAAAAAAGATATTTAGAAGAAGTCTGAATATCTGCATCCATTGACATCCATAGTAGGTAAAACAAACACTATAGAAGTCAATGGTTACAGGTTTTCTGTTTTCTTCTAAATATCTTTTTTGTGTTTAACAGAAGAACGAAATTATGACAGAATTCTTATTTTTGGGTGAACTTTCCCTATAACCAGAGATGGGTAGTAACAAATTACACTTACTTCATTACATTTACTTGAGTAAAATTGTTGGGTAACAAACACTTTCTGAGTACATTTAAAGCTGTGTACTTTTATTCTTATTCAAGTAAATTATTAGAGAAAAATCCTTACTCCTACTTCACTACATTTGGTGGCGGTCCTCCGTTACCATCAAATGATAATAAAAATGATTCATATGACTCGTTTGCAATTATTGCAAGGTGCCGCAATGGAGAGGCTGTGTCGCGAGAGGTTGCTGTAAAGACGCGTCTCCCGCTTTCTGTTATGCGCCTGCCTATGTTGGAGTGATGGCTGACGTCGAGAAAGACGTGTGGGTTTATACTGCGGTCACGCCATGGCAATCTGCAGTTTAAAGAAGGATGGCCACGCTGTCTGTGTAGGAAGTTTATCAGACCAGGTCACCCGTGGCCTCAAGTTCAGTCTATGTTTTCACTCCACGATGTCAACAAGAATAGTTTGATAATGCAATCCTTGCTGTAAATCGAACCGACATTGCAACATACACATGATTTACAGCTCTATCCTAAAAAATAAAAAAAACACATCCTACTGGTAAGCATCAATATTATCCAAATTTGAACCTTGTTACTGATAACTATGGGTCAACTAAAGAAACTGCTGTATAATGGAATAACTGATTACCTGTTATATAAAACATTTAAACACTATTTTTATGTTAAAAAAAGTGTTATATTCGTAATGGTTATTAGTGTGTAAATGACTTGATGTATGACTTCATATATATATAAAGTCAGAATTATTAGCCCCCCTGTATATTCTCCCCAATTTCTGTTTAACAAAAAGATTTTATCAACACATTTCTACATTTAATATAATATTATAATATTTAACAACTGTTTTCTTTTATGTTATGCCATAATGAGAGCACATAATATTTGACTAGATCTTTTCAAGATACTTGTATGTCGCTTAAAGTGACATTAAAAGCTTAACTAGGTTAATTCGGTAAGTTAGGGTAATTAGGCACCTTAAATATGGTTTTAAAAACATTAAAAACTACTATTGTTTAAGTCGATATAAAACAAGTAAGACTTTTACCAAAAGAAAATAATATTATAGGAAATACTGTGAAGAATTTCTTGCTCTGGTAAACATAATTTGGGAAAAAAAAATTCACAGTAGGGCGAATTATTTTGACTTCAGCTGTATATAATGAAAAGTAATTAGTAACTATTTACTTGAGTAATTTTTTCATCAAATACTTTTTTACTCTACCTCGAGTAACTTTTACGATTGTTACTTTTACTTGAGTAAAATATTCAGCAAGTATTTGTACTTTTACTTGAGTATTAATTTTGAATATTCTACCCACCTCTGCCTATAACTTAATTTAAACAATGTGGCGCAGGACATGAAAATCCTACCCATGTCAGGCTGATTTTATAAAAAAAAAAAAAACTTGCATCACACCTGCCGCCACATTGCACAAGGTGTATTCAATTCAATTTAATTAATCTTTATTTTCTAAAGCGCTTTTACGATATAGATTGTGTCAAAGCAGCTTAACATAAAAGTTTTAGCAAATCGAAACTGTGTCAGTTCAGTTTTCAGAGTTGACGTTCAGTTTAGTTCAGTTCAGTGTGTGGTTTAACTGAAATTTTTAGAATTTTGTCTAAGGCCCTTAAAATTGTTTGAAATCCTGAAATCTTTAGGTTTAAATGGGGAAAAATCCTATCGTCTCTAAATTTTGAAGATCTCTATATGGATGTTTATATATGAAGCATGTGATCTGACCTCAGTGAGCCGATCTATAAAGCTCTGCAAAAGGGTTGCTCTCTGCTGTGCCTCCTGCTTCTCTCGGTGAACATCAGTCAAGTTTTGTTCAAGCTCCTCGATTTCAGTCTGTTTCTGAGCCAGAGACAACTGCAACTGAAACACACACACGCACACACTTTTTCATTACTTTCACTGGATTTTGAGAACATTTTGAGTGCAATATACATTTACATTTAGTCACTTAGCAGACGCTTTTTTCCAAAGCGACTTACAAATGAGGACAAGGAAGCAATTTACACAACTATAAGAGCTACAAAGAATAAGTGCTGTAGGCATAGGCATATAATATAATATTATATATAATTAATATAATAAATAAATGCACACGTACCACCTCTTTTTCGTCCTCCAGTTCTTTGTATTTGTGTGACTGCGCCAACTTGACTTTGTCAACAGTCTGCTGATATTCCCTCTGTTTCTTGTTCAAGACTGACTGATAGTGCTGAATGCTGCTGGTCTTCTCCTGATTAAACCAAGAGAACAGTATCATTCAGATACAGAGAGCTGGATAAATCTGTAGTTTGATTTTGAAATGTCTTAAGTGTGATATTGTGTGTTACCAGAAGGTCTTGTTCAAGTTGTCCTGTTTTCATTACAGCCTGTGAATAAGCAGAGCTCTTCTCCTGCAGCTGTTTCTCTAGGACGGCTACACGCAAATTCTTCTTTTTCAGCTAATAAACACAACTTCTGGTTAATTAATATACTTCTGCCATGTTTAAAACAAAGGGCAACTATAGTGAAATACTTGAAAGGTACACAAACAATCAAAGGTATGGTCGGGAGGTATTTTTAAAAATGTTTTTAATAAATCTTCTTAGCTCACCTTAGCTCATTGCATTTATTTAAATGCAGCTAAAATATAGTAAAGACTTAGACTGTGAAATAGAATTGTGCAAAAGAAATGTTGCATTTTTTTATGCAGAAAAAATATTGACATCTTTGATGAATTTATTGTAGGTTTTAAAATAAAAATATACATTTCTTTTCATAAAAAATTAAGATGCTCAAATTAATTTGCTCATATTTGATTAATATTTAAGTATTTAAATATGCGTGGTTATTAGCATAAAGATTTTAGCATTATTATTGAAATGTTCTATTACATTAAATACAATAAAATACTAAAATATTGATGTTACATTCTATGATATAAATTATTGATTTAAAACATTTATTACATGATCAAATTGAAGTAACAGGCAAAGATCATATCACATTACTGTATCACTGACACACTACTGCAATTTCTCTGATAATACCAATATATAGATTTGTTTTAAACATAATTTAACATTATAAAGTTTTAGTAATTGTGTTATGTCCATATAATTTGTGTACGTATTTTGTTCATTTAGTATAGTAAATGTAAATGACAATCCTAAACCAAAAATAAATGTTATGTATTTATTTATGCATACATTGATTTATTTTTGGCAGTGTTGCAGTAGGCTGGTTCGAGCCTCAGCTGGATCAGTTGGCGTTTCTGTGTGGAGTTTGCATGTTCTACCCTGCGTTTGCCTGGGTTTCCTCCGGGTGCTTTGGTTTCCCCCACAGTCCAAAAAACATGCGGTACAAGTGAATTGGGTAGGCTTAAATTGACCGTAGTGTATGAGTGTGAATGAGTGTGTATGGATGTTTCCCAGAGATGGGTTGCAGCTGGAAGGGCATCCGCTGTGTAAAACATGTGCTGGATAAGTTGGCGGGTCATTCCGCTGTGGAAACCCCGTATTAATAAAGGGACCGAGCATATTTTTCAATTTTAAAAGTAGCAGATGCAAGTACATACATTTAATTTATTCCTATTTAATTAATATGTAACTATTTAAAGGCTTTTTTAGCATAAAACCTACAGCACAATTATTGTATGTGAATTTAAATGTTCTATATGCAATAAAATATTCAAATAGCAAATATTATATTCAAATATGATTATATTCTATGGTGAAAATTATTGACTAAAACATTTATTACATGATCGAATTGAAATAAAAGGCAAACATTATGTCACATTACTATATTATTGACATGCAGTGCATCCGGAAAGTATTCATAGCGCTTCACTTTTTCCAAATTATTTTATCTTACAGCTTTATTGCAAAATTTAATAAATTCATTTATTTCCTCAAAATTCTACACACAATACCCCATATTGACAATGTAAAAAATATATGTATTTTTAAATTGTTGCAAATTTATTAAAAAAAAAAAAAATGAAAAAAAAAAAAATCACATGTATAGAAGTATTCACAGCCTTTGACGTGAAGACCTCTAAATTGAGCTCAGGTACATTCTGTTTCCACTAATCATTCTTGAGATGTTTCAGCAGCTTAACTGGAGTTGACCAGTCATGAATTCAGTTAATTGGACATGATTTAAAAAGGCAAACACCTGTCTATATAAGGTCCCAGGGTTGACAGTGCACAAACAAAGCATGAAGACAAAGGATTTAGCCCCTTTCACACAGTGATACCGGTAAATATCTGGAAAATTTCCGGTAGACTTTACCGGTATTTTCAAAAAAGCGCTGTTCACACAGGCTAGGACGTTACGGAATTTTTCCAGAAAAGACCGTTCACACATTCATTCCAAAATACCGGTAAATTGTGACATCATTCACCACAAATGAGCTTTAAACGGCTGCGCTTGTATTTGTAAACATTTGACTACATCACAAACTCTGTGGATGATCAGTATTGTGAACAACTTCGATGAAAACATATGGAGGATCACTTTCGCATGTCGAGATGTTCATAATATGTGCGTGTGCTGGCGCTCACAGGCACACGCAAAGCTTGAAGGTAAACCAACAGCGTCTTATCATAAGCATCTAATCGATGATTATTTACACAGTTGGCATTAAGAAGAACATATAAACGTTATCTGGGAAAATATTCAAAGGTTTTTCTCACAAACCGCGCGGACGTGAATGTGTCTGACTGTTCTGATTGGCTAAAGGAGACGTCTCACGTCAGCACGTTCTAGACGTGCACGTGCTCTTTCCGGCAATCTTCCTTCTGCATTCACACAGCGCAGCATTCTGGAAAATTACCGGTAATGTTACAACTTCTCTTTCTGGAAAATAGCCAGAACAAATTTACCGGTATTTTCGAAAAGGGCCTATTCACACATACAACCTTTCCCGAAAATTGCCGGTAATTTTCCGGAAAGGTCTGTATGTGTGAAAGGGGCTATTGTCTGTAGACCTCCGAGACAGGATTGTCTCGAGGCACAAGGCTGGGGAAGGTTACAGAAACATTTCTGCTGCTCTGAAATGAGCACAGTGGCCTCCTTCATCCATAGATAGAAGATGTTTGGAACCACCAGGACTGTTTCTAGAGCTGGCCGGCCATCTAAACTGAGTGATCAGGGAAGAAAAGCCTTGGTCAGGGAAGTGATCAATAACCCAAAGGTCACTCTGTCTGAGCTCCAGCATTCTTCTGTGGAGAGAGGAAAAACTGTTGTGCGTCTGTTGACAAACAATAACCATATGCCGAGCGAGACGCATACTTCCTGTTTATACTAGAACGCGCATGCCCAGAGAGCGTGAATGGTCACGTGATATACGTTTTTGGTCGTGTGGTGTGGACGGATATGTGTTCAGAAACGCTAGTTGAAATGCTAGTAAGGATGCGGATCGTTTTTGATCTAAAACTCTATTTTAAAACTAAAACGCACTAGTGTAACCGGGGCCTTAGTTAGGGAGGTGATTAATAACCCAATGGTCACTCTGTCTAAGCTCCAGCATTCTTTTGTGGAGAGAGGAGAACCTTACAGAAGGACAATCATCTGTGCAGCGATCAACTAATCAGGCTAAGAGTGGCCAGAAAGAAGCCACGCCCTGCCTGGAATTTGCCAAAAGGCAAGACCATCAGAAACATAAGAAACAAAACTCTCTGGTCTGATGAGACTAAAATTGAACTGTTTGGAGTGAATGCCCGGCGTTACGTTTGGAGAAAACCAGGCTCTGCTCATCACCAGGCTAATACCATCCCTACAGTAAAGGGTGATGGCAGTATCATGCTGTGGGAATGATTTTTAGCAACAGTAACGGAAAGACTAGTCAGAATAGAGGGCAAGATGAATGCAGCAATGTTCAGAATGAAAACCTCAGAGTGCTCTTGACCTCAAACTGGGGCAGGACAATGACTCAAAGCACACCACCAAAATATAAATGGAGTGGCTCTACAACAACTCAGTGAATGTCCTTGAGTGGCCCAGCCAGAGTCCAGACCTAAATCCTATTGAACATCTCTGTAGAGATCTGAAAATGGCTGTAAACCGTCGCTTTCCATCCAACCTGATGGAGCTGGAGACGTACTGCAAAGAGGATTTGGCAAAAATTCCCAAAGACAGGTGTAACAAGCTTGCGGCATCATACTCAAAAAGACTTAATTGTAAGATGCCCTCAACAAAGTATTGAGCAAAGGCTGTGAATACTTACAGTATGTACATGTAATTTTTCAGGTAATAAATGTATTTATTTTTAATAAATTTGCAACAATTTCAAAATATCTTTTGCACATTGTCATTATGGGGTGTTGTGTGTAGAATTTTGAGTAAACAAATGAATTTAATTAATTTTGGAATAAGGCTGTAACATAAACAAATGGGGAAAAGTGAAGCGCTATGAATACTTTCCGCATTCACTGTATTATTGCAGTTTCTGCAATAATAATGATAGTAACCACTTTAGTAGTATTATTACATTTTTACAATTGCATATGTCTAAATATTATTTATACATTTTAGTAGATTTGTAGTTCATTTAGTATTATAAATGACACTTTTTGTATTTATTTATAGCTAAAATTGTAATTTGACCATAAATAATATTGTTAACAATAATAATCATGCAAAACAATCATATGCATTCACATGTAATTATGATGCAATGCAAACTGCATTTTATTTTCATACGTTCGCGTTTTTCTACTTTGATGCAGCTATGCATTTTTATTCAAGTCTTACATGTTTCTATAAGTATCAAACCCACATCTTAGCATAATAGTTCTTGATTAACTTGGAGCCCTAAATGCAAGTTCTTACTTGACAAACAGATGTTTTTTCTTGGCAGCCAAAATTCAAATGCCATTGTGCAGGAAACATTGCAGTGATGGGACGCTCACCTCTTTCTCCAAGGCAGTGGCCTGTGTAGCCTTTTCCAGGAGCTGGTTGTGGAGCTGATGGTAGTGAGAAGCTCTCTCAGTGATGGAGTTCTGCAGAGAGGAGATCTCTTCCTGGGCTCTGCTCAGTCTCTCCTGCAGGCTCTGAGCAGCGCTGACCTGACGGCTCTTCTCCTTCTCAACCATCTGAAGAACCGCCAGAAGCTTCTGATAGCGCTCACCTACTGTATGTGAACAGGGCAACAGGTTCAAGTAATGTTTTGTCCAGTAAAGCAGAAAAGTGGAAGTGTCAGTCTAAGTTAGATGAATTAGATGCTCACCAGGTTTGTGTCTGAGAGATTCAGTGGTGTTTGTGTAAGAAAGTGCAGGCAGCAAACAAGGGTTCACACACAGCACACCCTCCCGATTCTGAAACAACAGTCATTCCAAAATAGCATTGTGATTATTTTGCTAGCGCACATTCATTTTCTTTTCGGCTTAGTCCCTTTATTAATCAGGAGTCGCCACAGCGGAATAACCGACAAGGTGCCAACTTATCCAGCATATGTTTTTTATGCAGCGGATGCCCTCTCAGTTGCAACCCATCACTGGCAAACACCTATTCACACTCAATCACACACATGCACCCGGAGGAAACCCACATGAACACGGGGAGAACATGCAAACTCCACACAGAAATGCTAACTGAGCCCTCGACCTTCTTGCTGTGTGATGTTGCTAGCGCACATTGCTATTAAATTGTTTATAAACAGTGAAAGAATTAATCAAGTTCGTAAAGTTATAATTGATAAAAAAAAAAAAAATTCTAAAAGGAGTTTTACAAAAAAAACATTTGACTGCCTAATTGTCAACTACTAGGCTATAACATTTTAAATATTGTATCGCATATCAAATTATTCATTGCTATTTTTTTATTATTAATATTCGATTGCATATTGCATTTTTCTTTAATATCACACACAACTAAGTTAGGGAACAAATATATCCAGGAGGTTGTTATCACAAAACTGGTCTGTTAAGACTAAAGGGCCTTAGGGCGTACCCACACTATGTACAGTTGCCTTGAACCGGGGGGATGAGCACGCTTGTCCCCCCTCCCGTCCTCCCGACGGCCCGCACTCACATTAAATTCGGGCCTGGGCACTCCTACATCATCGATGATGCGCAGTTAAATATTTTGCCGAACAGATCAGCCACTTTTGACGCTCATAAACAATTATAAAGCCCTCGTGCTGCAGAAATGAGGAGGTTTGCTGAAGGTGCAGCTGTGGTGCAGAGAGGGGTTTGCGTCTTTGATAAACTACGGCAGTTTGTGTTCATTGAACTGTAAGAATGCTTTAAAAAAACATAAGAAACAGTCCCTTAAAAGTCATGTCTCACTTTCAGTTTCTGGCTTAGGCGCCTTTTGGAATCACAAAACAAGCATACCGCGCCAAAGCCCAAGTAAACCGCGCTCGGGCACAACTCTTCCAACCGGGCCAGGGCCAGCCAAGTGAACCATGCCTGAGCACGATTCAGAACACTCACACTTCTCAAACGATCCGGGAAACGGGCCTGTGCATGTTTCGGATAGCATAGTGCGAGTATGATTGATTTCCATTTATATGCATGCAAATGTGGCAGACCGAAAACATAATCTGGTGCGACAAGTTTCGCATGTTTCAGTGTTAGAAAGTCTGTTTGGTGAACTCTGACCTGCGATTTAATCAAAATGTGACCCTTCTACAGAGATTTCAAATAAGGAGAAATCATTTGTTTTATCTGTGTCACATGATCTTGTTTTAGCCTGCCCCTTTTTCCAGCGCCGTACAACAGAACTTCACATTCTCAAACTCTAGTGTGACAGCAGCTTTATTCTACAAAAACAACTGTCCTGGATGTACTTTATCCTGCTTATTACATGGCTACTTGCCACAAAACGTAAAATTTGACAAGAACATTGTTCTGAGCCTGAGTTCTCAAGCAGACACATATAAATGTAAGTATATAGGTGTGAATGTATTCACTGACAGTGATTCATTTCCCGGATGAGCTGATGCTTATCAGCTGTTGTTATGTAGGATTATTACACAGCTGTCTGAAACACTTGATTTTATTTAGTCAGATGAAACGTACCAAGGTATGTTATTCTGAAATAGCAACCACTAAAAAACACACAGGCTCATCCAGAAACTTTTAATCAACTTGAGCTTATGTAAATAAGTTAAAATCCATAAACTTATGGTCTGTTTCCACTGAGCTTTTATGGCCGTTTCCACTATCAAAAGGCAAACCGTACCGTACCACTTTTTCGACACCCTTTCGAAAGGGTACCAAACACGAGAAAGGGTACCAAAAGGCAGAGCTAGATGCGCAGATGAACGCTATTTGTTTACAGAGATTTGTCATTCGCTTACCCAACATGCCAGAATGAAAACAAGAGTCGCCATGTTTAAAATACACAGCCGAGAGATTACAGCGTAATTATATATACATATAATAATGAGCCATGGTTGACCCGGGCTCAAACAAACTGCGTTGTCATCTTGATGAATAGCCACAATGCCAAAAAGAATAGCAGATTTACCCTGTGCCCCTTTTTTACGAGCCAGTCTGATGCGCGAGCTGTTTAGCTTTCTTGCTTGCACTTGCCGCGTGTCTATATCTAAAATAACAAACTTCTTGAGCTGATAATAATAACATGCGGTTGATTATTGACGTGCTTTTGAAACCCGATCCTGTCAGAAACTGACAAACTCGAGAGTGAAGCGCGAGAAAACAAAGGAGAAGCCGGAAAAAGGAGCACGTTTGCTGAAAAAATAAAGTGAACAAACTGCCTTGTTTAACTATTATCATAGTCTTTTGGATTATTTTGAACTCAGAATAATGGAATTACTAACAGAGGCTACATGTGCTGCTGGTCACAGATGAGAGGTTTGCACTGACTGTGGGCTATATTTTGTGTTGTTTTTGAACCTAAATGTCTACTGTGTGTAGTTCTTCTGTAGATGGTAACACATCGGAGACTGTAAGGGGCTGTATGAGTTCATAGATGTTGCATTTATTTATTTTATATAATTGCAGATGTTATTGATCTGCAGTTGTAATCAAATCATGTTCACAGAAAAGTTAGTGTTATGTGTATAAAGCACCTGTTTTGCGAGAAGTGCTTCTCATGTGATATGCAAGCGACCCGTACAGCTTTACTGTAGACATTTTCTCGAAAATTACATCGACTGAAACTTTCTGTTGTACACCACACCCACCAAAAGGGTACCCTTGGTAATGGAAACGCAAGCCTGATAAAGGTGACCAGTACTGACCCAAACCATACTGTACTAGTCAGTGGAAACAAGCCATTATATCCACATACTTGGGTGTCTGTTTGTCTATCATCTCAAGGGGTTTTGACTGTTTGGAGCAATCTTGTGACTGAATGACTAAACCATAGGTTATTATTTACTTTATCCAGCCAGTTTTGCTTTTGTCAGCTTCGTGTTTTTGACTGTTTGCTGCCATCTTTTGATGGAATGACTAAACCATAGGTTATTATATGCTTCATCCAGCCAGTTTCGCTTCTGTCAGCTTCATGTTTTTGACGCCATTATATGACTGAAAATTTGCACAAGTTAGTGTATAATCCATCAGCTGTTTTTGTTTGTGTCAGCTTTGCATTTAGTTAGAGAATAATCTATCATGGCTCTGAGCAATGTTTTGTGTTTGATTTTTACGTTTTGTGGCAAGTGTAATAAAGTACATACAGGATGTATTTTCCAACAGAATTAACCTTCAATCTTATACAACAGCCCTGTGATAACAACCTCCAGGATATTCTTTATCCTTAACATAACACACATTGGAACGTCGCAGCTGACCCATCAGAATTGTCTATTTTAGGGTGCTTTCACACCTTTGTATCGATTCAGTTGTTCCGAAACAGAGATTACAATTGTTACATTGTTGCTCTTTGCTCTCGGAGCGGTTCGCTTTCACACTGCAAAGTTTCTAATCGGACCAAAAGAGCTAAAACAAGTCACGTGCGAGTAAACTCTCCTCACATTGGTCAAAGTGTCAGGGTTTATTTTGCAGCGTCCCGCTCAGCTGTCAGGAGAGGTGGTGGTTTGGTGGTGATTGACAGGGTGCGCACGCGCGACTTGTCTGAGGAGAGACGCGGTGGGGAGGGGTGAGAAGTGTGCGCGACGATGCCTATTTGAGGACCGGGAGGGAGACGCGAGATTACCGGGAGACCATCACTCATTTGCGGGCATCCGGAGACTCGCGAAACTTGCCACCCTACTCATAATTCTCTCTTCATATAGCCATAAGCCTATTACATATCCATAAAACACTGTGATATAACCCCGCTCGGATCGGATCGCTTTTTCACTGCAATCGAACCGCTCCAGGGTTCGTTTCAATCGAGCCAAGACCACCTCATTCAAGCGATCTCGGATCGATTACTTTGGCGCGGAACAGAGCGCGATTGCCCTGTTCACATATGCCAAACGAACCGCGCTAACTGGGCAAACGAGATACGTTCCGAAACAAAAGTGTAGGTGTGAAAGCACCCTTAGACAGCTGTGTAATAATATTCAATATATAATGCAGGCAGCAGAACAGCAGCACAAGTGTATCTAAAAGAATCAAACTGCAGCACCTCTCTCAGATGTAGCAAGTCCAGGACAGACTCCAGGCTGGTCAGCTCGGCTCTGTCCTGCTCTCTCTCTCTGTGGGCTTGAGCGACTCTCTGCTCCTGACAGGCTGTGAGCAGCCGCAGGTCTTCATTCTCCCTCCTCAGGCCTGCTGTGTCCTGCAGCTGAGCCTCCTTCTCCGCCAGCTCCTTCTGCAGCTGTTTTATTTGATCTGAGAACTGCTGGAGCTGAGACTGCATCTGCACATGCTCAGTGGAGAGAGACTCAGAGCGACTGACAGCCTCTTTCAGCTCACTGACCAGAGAACAGAAAAAGCGACATTAGTTTACCTTTTACAAACAGCGTGGAAGTTAATAAGCTGGTGTAGTGATGAACATTTATAGGCAGTCCCATTAAAGGAAAATCAGCTAGTTGTTTTCAGATATATTAAGCAGGTTTTGTAAATATATTTTGATATATTGAGTAAATGTTATAACTTGTGTGATTCTTTTTATTAATAAATCATAACAATGCATCATTATTTTGGAATTATTGATGACAGTAGGGAACAAAATAAATCTAAATATATTATCTGAAAAACATTTATAATATTTAACCACTTTAAAAATAGTTTTACACCAGGAAAGAGTAAATGACGTGTTCTTTTTTGCAGTGTATATATTTTCTCATATGCATCTACATAAGTGTAATCTTAATTATATTTTTTAAGTTTTTATTAAAATATAAACAAACATTTATATAGTTGCAAATTACTTGTTTTTTTAAAATGAATGCAGTCCTTTGAATTTTTTATTCATAAAAGAATCAAAGAAAATATTTTCAACATTGCTAAGATAACAACAATTTACAGTGATTATTAAAATTATATTACTATAAATATAATAAACTGTTCATATACTGTCATATTTGTAGAGTTTTTAATAAAAACAAAATCAAAAAACATTAAAAACTAATTTTGTTGAGTTTTACAATATTGTGAATTTAATCCTAGCAGAGGTCATTGGGCATGCTTGCTAAACAAGAAGCATCTCAAACAATATTTGATGATGATCCAGTCTCATATTTGAAAATGTCAAGTTTTAAATAATGTCTAGAATCTGTGTATGCAACAAATATTTTTTTCTTGCTCACGAGAAGGCTTTATTTAATTAAAGGAAGGACGAAATCTTAAAATTAAATGTGGACAATACAACATCCACCAGCAGGGGTCACTCATACTTCATTACTAATAAATTACAGAGCCAAAACTCTTTTTAAATGTTTGTAATAATAAAAGGGACAAAACTGTGTGTAGGTATAGTGTGTCCAGTCATGTTGGTATGTGGGCCATTCTTCAAATATGGGCAAGTTTAGCCTTGTGAAGTCAAGAAAAAAAACTTGTTCAAAATTAACGTAAAAGCCTCATAAGTTTAAACAATTTGTCTAGTTTTAAGATCTGTAAGATGACAAGCTTAGATGAGAAGAGAAACATTCTTTCCATCGTGAACTGAACAAATGTCAATTCCACCACATCTCAATATACAGCTTTTATTTCAAAATAAAATTATTTAATTATTTATTAATTATTTAAATTATTATTTTATAAAATTATGACAGTCAAACATTGTCTAAGATCATTTTTGTATCTAGTTTAACCGATCTTTCCACAGTTTATATAACAATCATACATTTGTCAATGAAATAATTTAGCTGTATGCTGAATTGTACACCTGTCACACTCTAAAATTTAATATTAATTTGGTTAAGAGTTAATTACAAAATAAATAAACTGAATTTGTATATTAAATAAAGCATGAACTAATACATTGTGAATACACTCATAGGGCCCTATCATACACCCGGCGCAGTGTGGCGCAAGGCGTGACGCAGTAGTCTTTTGGTAGTTTAAGCTTGGCGCAAGAGTCGTTTTGAGGCCTTGCGCTACGCTGTTTAAATAGCAAATGCATTAGCGCTCATTTTTGCACCCATAGGCGTTCTGGTCTAAAAAGGGAGGCGTTCTGAGGCGGACCGCTGGCGCGTTGCTATTTTGAGAAACTATAATAGATTTTTCATTAGACCAAAACTAACCCGGTCTAAACTCCAGCGCAGAGTTGCGCCTCGCTTACGCACTGCTTAATACACACAAGAGAGCAATAGGCAAATATCTTTACATATGAAAAAATGTAAATATTAAGGATATATATATATAGGATATAATAAGAATAGATATAGGATATAAATATAAAGGATTAAAATATTACAAAACATATTATTTTCTAGCCTACATAAATATGAAAAACCACTGCTTTTATGTCTTCTTCTCGGGAGGCTTTTTCAGTTCATTCATAACAATTTGCTTTTTGTATAATGGTATTATTATTAGCAGTATTATTTATTATATCCATATGTATACTTGTTTTATTAAAAACAAGCTTAGATGCCCCAAGGTAAAAGTTCAAAAACAGTGCAAAGTTAAATGTACGTGTGTGTGTGTGTGTGTGTGTGTGTACTGTGAACTTTGTAACGGCATTTGTGAATATGAATGATGGCTTGAATAAACTCCACCTCAAATACTTCAAATAACCTTACTTGTTTTGTTTTTTTTTTAACTCAGAAACTGTATCTCTGCTTCATCAGTGTCTGTCTCTGTCACTGACTATGCTGTTTATCTGAGGTGACAGCAGGAAAAACAAACATGCATATGGGAACAGTGGACGGTGAGCTCCAGCTCATTTGCATTTAAATAAAGCACAGGCTACAAAAATAGCTACAACTTCCTCTCACCCTAAAATTGCCATTTTCTGCAGGGTATAATAAATTACCTGGGTATTTTGAGATGGAACTTTACAGACACACTCTGGAAACACCAAAAACTTATCTTACATCTTGTAAAAGGGGTGAAATAGGAACCCTTTAATACTAAAGGTGATTTCTAAGGGTGTTATTTAGCAAAACATAAACATAAATGCTTACATTATTCAGCAATACACATATGTGTTCAGAGAAGCAGATATAACCATGTGTTGTTGTCAAATAAAGCATGGCTACCAATCACAATAAGAATCTTTTTTTATAAACTGACATTTATTTTAAATAGCATTGATAAATAATCTTTATAACCCACATCAGTATACAGAATCCTCTCTTACCAGATGTTGTGCCGTAGATTTTCCTTCTCGCTCTCCAGCGCTGTACACTTCCTCTCCAGCTCTGCTCTCTCTCGGTCACACTCCATCAGACTGATCTTCAGCTGATCTTCACTCTCTAACACCTAAATCACATGCAGGACATGAATGACACACACAACAGAATCAGCAGAAGCAATATGTCAGAAGATGTAAGTAATTATTTCTATAAATGAGTTTACAGAGATGCTTTTTTTAATGAAAATTTGATGTTAATAAATGTAATCTTTGTTGATTATTATAATTCAAGTTACTGGTTACCATTAATTACTATGAATATATTAAAGGGATAGTTGGCGCCTACCAAAAACATCTGCCGTCACTTACTCACCCTTAACTTGTTGAAAACCTATTTGAGATTCTTTCTTCTGTTAAACACAAAATAAGGTATTTTGAAAAATGCTGACTGTTGGCACCTATTAACATTTGCTGTGTCTTTTGCCTACTATGGAAGTCTATTTATTCCAGCATTCTTTAAAGGTTTTTAAAACAATAAAATATTAGGCATTTTTCATTTTTGGGTGAACTGTGAACCCTTGAAAAAGGATTAGTCTGTGCAAGAAACAGAACATAATTTGCAACATTATTACTTCATAATTAACTCATAACCTTGGGCAAATCTGATTTGTTTTTAGCAAAATAAAACTAAATTCTTCGGTTTATTTACATACATATGCAATAATTCATTTGTATGTGCAGTTATAGTATTAAAAATCTGCCCCAAAAATTGTAATTTTGTCATTATAAATTCTCACTTCGCGAATTTCTTTCTTCTGCTAAACACCAAAAAATTATATATTTTGAAGAAAGCAGTAACCTTTGACTTCCATAGTATTTGGTTTTCCTACTATAGATGTCAATGGTTATTGGTTTCTAGCTTTCCTCAAAATATCTTCTTTTTTATTCAACAGAAGAACAAAACTCATAAAGGTTTAAAACTATACCAGGGTGAATAAATGATAAGGTCTTCTTCATTTTTAGGTAAAGTCCTGTGAAGCAAAATGATCATTCTGTGCAAGATAAATTGAAAAATGTATAATGAAAATTTCGTCTTCTTGAATTCTCCCTCCATGGGTTTCTTCTGCTGAATATCAAAACAATATATATATATATATATATATATATATATATATATATATATATATATATATATATATATATATTGTGTGTGTGTGTGTTTTTGTGTGTTTGTGTGTGTGTGTGTGTACGTGTTTTTGTGACATATCAGGACACAAATCTGTATATTGACATGGGTATGACACAGGTATTACAAAAAGGAAGTGAAATATAAGGACATTGGTGACGTCCTCATTTCTCAAAATGCTTATAAATCCTACAGAATGAGTTTAATCAGAGAGTAAAGCTGCACACAGTCTCCTGTGATGGTTGTTTTTTGGGGTGGGGTGGGGGCAATATAATATACGGTATGGACAGTATAAAATAAATGGAAACCTATGTAATGTCCCTACTTTTCACAAAAACAAACTTGTGTGTGTGTGTGTTTAAGAATTGTGGAAAGCAGTAACATTTGACTTCCATAGTATTTGGTTTTCCTACTATGAAAGTTAATGGTTACTGGTTTCTAACATTCCTCAAAATATCTTCTTTTGTGTTCAACAAAAACTTGTTTTGTGGTTTGCAAATTTAGATGTTTGGTTGAACTATCCCTTTAAAGTAGCCAATATTTAAATAAAACATGGATGTTTTGCATGATTTAAAGCTTAAAAAGTGAACAAACTAGTCTTCATGAGCTTGCACTTTTACATAAACCATAAAGTTGAGTTTCCAAAAGTACGTTTTTATTGAGTAACTTGTAGATCTCTGGTGGCTGAAGCAGTAAAATGACAGTTAATTATGTTGGCTTGAGAAAGCCAACATACTGTTATACTACTCTGTCCTTGAAAACAAACGTATCTCCTCCTAGGCCGTTCATGCCACAAGGCCCAAATGTGGTCAAAATGTGCCTTCTGCATTCAAGATTGTTGCTATATCTTCACATGCCTGTAAGACTTATCTTTTTTTTTTATATATATAAAAAATGTTAAATATTAAATTTTTATAATCCAGGCATATAAAAAAATTATACAAGCCCCAAATTTGGCCAAAAGCTGTATTAAGATGCGGTAGATTTTGTTGCTATATCTTTAAGGTTTATCAGACTTATAGTTTTCCAATAAATAATTTTTAAGCATTATTTTTCTCAAAATATGGCAAGCCATTTTTGACTTAAACTCCATATTTTTTACTGATATGGCAAGCCATTTTTGCATGTATAACCTTCACACTTATTAAGCATTGTATTTTCAAAAAATTACAGAAAATTAATTATAATGTTCATTCCCTTAGTCCCTTTATTAATCAGGGGTCGCCACAACGGAATGAACCGCCAACTTATCCAGCATTTGTTTTACACAGCGAATGCCCTTCCAGCCGCAACCCAACACCAGGAATACATAATGTTCAAGTCCAGTTTTTGACACTCATAAAGACTGTCATAGAAACATCGGGGTTGATTAAGATCACTCATATTGCCAAGAAGCTTTGATGTATCATCACTAACCTGTCAAATGTCCCCATAGCAATAAAACAGTATAACCTAGCAACCATTTAAAAATAGCAATATCTCTACATCGGAACATCGTAGGGACCTGGGCATTGGCTTGTTTGACTCATGCTAGCAAATGGGACTTCCTGTGTACTATGCATGGTAACAATGATAATGGAAGCCAAGTGCTAATAACGATTAGGTACATGCTATGAATGATTATCTAAATGCAATAACATATGCTAGAAATGCCTACTAAGTATTAGCATTTGATCAAACATGTACACAAGCATTGCCATTTAGCAACTGCTTAGCAAACACCTAACAATGCCATAAACGTTTGACTTTCTCAAGCCAACATCAAAGTTTATCAATAAACTTTAGGTTCTAGTTCCATTTTGGTATCCTAAGACTTTAAATTAAAGATAATAATAATGTTGTAAATGATATTTAGCTTTTACACACTGGTTTGTTTGGTTCACAAGACCTCAATATTTGTTTTTTTCCTTTTATAAAAGGCAATGGTTATTGGTTTCTAACATTCTTCAAAATATCTTCTGTTGTGTTTAACAGAAGAAAGAAACTTATAAAGGTTTTACAACACATCAAGGAAAATTAATGATGAGGTGTTCTTCATTTCTGGGTAAAGTCCTGTGCAGCAAAATGATCATTATGTGCAAGAAACAACATCATTAACAACATTATTACCTTAATGCATAGCTTCGGCCAAATCTGACAGTTTGTTTCATCTATATTTGCAATAATATTATTAAAAAGACAATCTACCTCAAAATTAAAATTTTCTCCCTCTACGAGTTTCTTTCTTCTGCTGAACAACAAAACAATATATATTTTGAAGAATTTGGAAAGCAGTAACCAATGACTCCCATGGTATTTAGTTTTCCCTATGGAAGTCAATGGTAACTGAACTGGTTTCTAACATTCTTCAAACCATCTTTTGTGTTCAACAGAAGGAAAAAAATTGTTGGCTGTAACCACTTGAGGTTAGGCATGGGACGAAAACCAGTTTCAAAGTTTGCCACAGTTTAAAAAAAGTCAAGGATTTAAAACCGCTAGAATTGTACTATAGATATATGAAAGGTTTTTTTATATGTTGTAAACAAATGTGAGTTTTTTTAAACTAATGAGGACAGCAGAAGTCAATGATTTATTTTAATTACTTAGCCTGACATGTTTACTCTTCCAAAATGTTTGAAATGTTTCCTAAAATAAAATCTATTGTGTTCAGTGAGGAAAAAGTTGTTTTGTACATTTGTAAAGAACTTATTTATACAATACCGTGAAACCATGATATTTTATCCAAGGTTAGCATATCGTCAGAATCGTATACCACCCCATGCCTACTTGAGGGTGAATAAACGGTAGGCAAATTTAGATGTTTGGTTAAACTATCCCTTTAAAGTAGCCAAAAACTAAATAAAACTTGGGATGTTCTGTATGTTTTTACCCATATAAAGTGAACAAACTAGTCTTCATCAGCTAGCACTTTTACATAAACCATAAAAAATTTCATTCAAGTGCTCATTTCAGCCATGCACTGGACGCACGTTCATCAGTTCTTCAGTCTAAGTTGCCAAAAGTGAGTTTTTTATTGAGTAGCTTGTAGGACTCTGGTTGCTGAGGCAGTAAAATGATGGTTAATTCCGACTTGGTTTATCCACTTCAGTAAAAAAAGATCCCTTCACTCAGGATGGCACGACTTTACATTAAAGATAATAATACTATAGTAAATTATATTTAGTTTCTTTCACACACTGATTGGTTTGGTTCCTCAATATTGTGCTTGTCATCGGCTTGCATTATGTAAATCCCAAAGACCAGTTTCTATAAAAAGCTCTTTTAATGTTTTACTGGAGGAAAAAATGAATGACCTGTTGATTAGTAAAGCAACAGCAAATGTTCATTTTAGGTTGAACTTTCTTTTTAATTATTATTACCTTTCTGAGTTTTTCTGCAACATCTTCTTTGTATTCTTTAAACGTGACCGTGAGCTTCTCTGCATTTTGAAGGGCCTGGTTTCTCTGCAGCTCCGCACTTTGAAAGAAACATTTCCCAGAATTTTAAGCTGTGTGGGTTTCAAGCATCACAAATAGACTACTTGTACTTGTGGAGGTTAATCCAGCTTAAAGTGATTATCGCTCCCATTTTGAATTAGTCTGTGAAGTTTTCATTAGCATAACTAATCTCGTACCGTTTCCCCAGACGTGTTCTGTCGGCTAGCTCGGCTTTAATGATTCTCAGCTCATCTCTCAGCTTCTCCACCAGCCTGTGACTCTGCATCAACGTCTGCTCACGTACTTCCAACCTCTGCTCTGCAGACCTGAAGAAATAAGAGCAATTCTGCTGCAGATGAAGTCAGAATTATTAGCCCCCCTGAATTATTGGCCCCTGTTTATTTTTTCCCCAATTTCTATTTAATGGAGAGTGGTTTCAACACATTTCTAAACATAATAGTTTTAATAACTTATTTCAAATAACTGACTTATTTTACCTTTGCCATGATGACAGTAAATTATTTGACTTGATATTTTTCAAGACACTTCTATACAGCTTAAAGTGACATTTGAAGGCTTAACTAGGTTAATTAGGTTAACTAGGCAGGTTAGGGTAATTAGGCAAGTTATTGTATACCGATGGTTTGTTCTGTAGACTATTGAAAAAATATATCGCTTAAAGGGGCTAATACAATTGACCTTAAAATGATTTTTAAAAAATTAAAAAAATGCTTTTATTCTAGCCGAAATAAAACAAATAAGACTTTCTCCAGAAGAAAAAAATATCATTGGAAATACTGTGAAAATTTCCTTGATCTGTTACACATCATTTGGAAAATATTTTAAAAAGGAAAAAAAATAATAAAAATAATAATAATAATAAATCTGACATCAACCCAACATGCTTTTTCGAGTGAGTGGTAGAGAAGATGCACCTACTCTAAAGCCTTGGTCAGGGTGTCCAGCTCAGCCTCTAGACCCAGAATCTGCTCCTTCATGTGAGAAACACTGGAGGTCCGGGCTCCCACAGTGGATCCCAACATGCGAATCTGTACAACAAACATCAGTTGATGATAACATCTTCAACAGAAGCTATGTTTACATCCACCTATTTTTATGCGCATTTTGGATAAACTGCGCATTTTTTAACTGCGCATAAAAAGCAGTTGATGGAAACATCATGATGCGCATAAAAAACTTATGCGCATAACTGAGTAGGATTAACATTTTTATTCAATAAGAAAAGATGCGCATAGACTGCGATGGAAACACTTTTACCACACAGATTTCAGTATGTGCATTAAAAAAGGTCATGTGATTTTGTTATAAGAGATCATGTGATGATCAAAATGTGTCTGAATGGATAAACCAGCAGGCTGAGCACACTGTAAAACATCTGAAATGTTGTTTTGGTCAATCTAAAATGCCTTACCATTTCAGTATTAGTGTTATTATATCAGGCACGTGCACACATAGGGCTCAACCTGTGCAGTGCACATGCCCTTTTTAGTCTTGAATAGAAAGTGACCTTCCAAAGTGATCTGAAGTGCCCTAAGCGACACATTGAAGACACTTTGTTATTATTGTTCTATTTATTTGTTTGCTGGAAATTAGAACTGAATTTAGAAACAGTTTTGAAACAAATTTTTGCACTTAACAAACTAAATTAATTATTTATAGGCTAATTGATGTCTGTGCGTACAACATGTTTCCTCATCCACGAGAGTGAAAGTGAAAGTAAAAAATGAGGAGGCTCATCTCTTATTCTCGCCTGTAGATGCTCTGTTTGACTGTTTTCTCGTTAGTGAAGCGCTCAGTTTTTCCACTTACAAAAGTCTGTCATGTAAATAGTAAATGCACCATGGCACGACACAACTGACTCTTAAAAGGAATGTGAAATGAGACTCTGATTGGTTTATTCTCAAAACACACCTATAACTCATTAAGAGAATAAGCTCAACCCTGTTAGACCATGCGCCACGGCGCAAAGCAGATTTTACTGTCCTTAAAATAGCGAAAGTGGATTCTGACACGCACTAAAAGCCCTGCGCTTTGGACTTTGCGCATAGATCGTCAAAATAGAGCCCTAAATGAGACAACAGTGGGCGTGGCTTGTTTTTCTGATTGGATGCAGAAAAGTAGACATTTCATTTAGAAAGATCAAAAGGGTTTGGGGAGTTATTACAACCTAAGAGACACATTGTCCTCAACATTTCTGTTTGTTGTCAAAACTGACAGTTAAAGTGGCTTGATTAAATATGTGATCCATGCCCACTTCCTAAGATTTACCTAATATGACAAATTAAACGAAAACAACCAAGAATTGCTTTTACAGATTTTTATTTAACATTAGAAGGGCAAGCAACTTTCTTTTCTTTATGCCATGCACAGATTAATTGTTCACCACAAAACTAGCAATGTGAGCTAACAAAATCATTTGGTTAGGTTTGTTTTCTGAAAGCTCACATGATATTAAAGACTGTGGTAATGATGTTGAAAATATAGCGTTGATTTACTTAGCTAAAATTGAATAGTTATTTTAAATGGCTAAATTATTTCACAACATAATGGCTTTTACTGCCGTTTTGATCAAATAAATGAAGTAGTGGTGAGTGTGTATGGCGCTTATTTTATTTACCTTTGACCTTGAGCTGGCTAACTCCATCTGAGCAGCTTCTATGTCACCCATGAGTTGCTGGTTCTGCAGGACCAGAGAGGCGTTTTCCTGCCTGATGGTGTTGAGCTTTCGCCTGAGCACAGACGTCTCTGCCTCCATGTCTCTGACTGACTGGACAAAAAAAAACAGATCAAATAAGCCAAATAATAGGTATATTTTTATTTAATTGTTTACAATATAAACATTATGGGCTGCGCAGTGGGTAGCACTGTCGCCTCACAGCAAGAAGTTCGTTGATTTGAGCCTAGGCTGGGTCGGTTGGCATTTCTATATGGAGTTTGCATGTTCTCCCCATGTTCGCATCACTTGAGTATGTGTGTGAATGAGAGTGTATGGGTGTTTCCCAGTGATAGGTTGCAATGGGAAGGGCATCCGGTGCGTAAAACACATGCTGAAGAAGTTGGCGGTTCATTCCGCTGTGGTGTCCCCTGATTAATAAAGGGACTAAGCCGAAGATAATATGAATGAATGAACAATATAAACATTATGACTGTCTCTTAAGTGTCTTACCCTGCAGTCAAAGATATGTGCACAAGCTTGTTGCTCAGGGTGTGAATCTACAGGATCAGGATTCTGAAGGTCCTCTAAAGTAAGACGTCCTGGGAATGCTTCCACAACATCAGTATCCTCGCCAATGATGTCATTTCCTGATTGACTGAAATAAGCAGTAGCATTAAACCTTTTTGTAAGAGCCATTATGTTTTGTAATGCTGTTTTTGACCACTGGGTGGAGTGGGGGTTTGGAGGAGTATATAGGTAGACAAAGACTTAGAACAACAGGTGTGTAATTAGAGGGAAGCACAACATTTTTTGACCGTGTTTGAAAGAGCTTTATTGAGGCATTCAATGTGATTTTATGAGCATTTATATATCAGACTGTGAGTGGAAATTGAACCATAAGAACTGTCTGTGCAAAAAATAAATCTGATAAGCAGTATTTGGAGGATGATTGGTTTGTTGAGCTCTCACGCGTCAGAAACAACCCTACAACACCTCAAGTGACAAAATGGTCATTTGTGTCACTACATTTGTCAAAAAATGGCTTCTTTGTGGATCATCATGCATCATTTTTGGACTTTCTTGAGGAGCAGCCGTGATGAACTGAATGAATGAAACAAAGGTATGTGTAGCGCTACTTAATGAATGACTTTGTGTGCACACAATAGCGTAAATCCAATGCATTGGTTGCTTAAGTTTTAAAGTTGCTTAGGAGGCAAACGATTTCAGCTGTGAATATGAGTTTAATGAATTGTGATGATGATGGTGCGGCTACCTGTGAACAGACAGAGAATATTGTGCCATTTGAGAAGTTTGAAACAGAGCATGTGAGGGAAAAGCGGCTCATTAAGCTTACTCCTAAGGCTTTATTGGAAAAATTGGAAACTCTGCAAAAGACACGAAAGTGTAAACTAAGCAAGGCAAAGAACTTAATGGCTATTATAAAGGATTTTATGTCCAACCGAGAATATGAAAAGGAGGTGCAGTGTTCCTTTGAGAAATTCATCAAATTGAGAGACGAAACAAAGGAAATGCACAATTCGGTGATGGTTCTTTTGCCCAGTGAAGAAAAGGAAAAACAACAAACATGGTTCAATGGAAAGATGTTGATTTGCGATGAGTTTGTAGATGATGTTGAGAAATGGTTGAGCGCTGAAAGTCAAGTTTCATGTTCTGGTGTTGATGCAAGGGTATGTCAAGAGGATGTTAATCCAGATGATAGCATTTCCAACATATCCTCATGTAAATCCAGTAAATTGTCCAGTAAGAAAAGTTCAAGCAGTGTACGTAGTGGGAGATTTTCTGCTGCTTCAGCACGAATCATGGCAGAGGCAGAGAAAGCTGCATTAATGGCGCGTGCAGCTGCTTTAAAGGAAAAGCATACTTTGGAGGTACAAAAAGAAAAGCTGAGACATAGACAAGAACAGCTGGATATTGATGCAGAGATTGCAGCCGCTACTGCAAAAATTGCTGTTTTAAATAATCAGTCTCTCAAAACCTGCACTGATGATATGAATGCATATTGTGATAAAGGAACTGTTACTCTCAACCCTCATGCAGAGGCATATGTGCCAATAGAAGTCTCCCTGCAAGAAAGCTCAAGGAACGTGATTCAGCAAATTCACAGTGTGCCACAAATTGATCCTCATTTCACGTCACAAATGCAATCCTCAAGTGTAATGCAGAACAGTGATGGAATAATAACTTCGAACCTTTGTAGTATCTTGCAAAAACAAAATGAGATTACCACTCTGCTTGTACAACAACAACAATCCAGCACACTGCCTCAAAGAGATATTCCTGTGTTTGATGGCAATCCTCTGCAATATAAAACTTTTATGAGAGCATTTGAGCATGGAATAGAAGACAAAACCAAAAATAGTAGAGATTGTTTATACTTTCTGGAACAATATACACAAGGTCAGCCAAGGGAGATTGTGCGCAGTTGTCAGCATATGGATGCACAAAGAGGGTATGTGCAAGCTAAAGCATTGTTAAAGGAACATTACGGCAATGAATTCAAAATAGCTTCTGCATATGTAGAAAAGGTTTTGGCATGGCCTTCAATAAAATCTGAGGATGTAAATTCATTGCAGAGTTATGCTCTCTTTTTGCGTGGATGCTGTAATGTAATGGAAGAAATTGACTATATGGAAGAGCTAGAGATGCCAAGCAATTTGAAAACCATCATCATGAAGTTGCCTTACAAATTAAGGGAAAATTGGAGAACTGTTGCATGTGAGTTAATGGAAAGACGCAAGCAGAGAGCACGGTTTAAAGATATTGTGATATTTGTTGAACGTCAAGTCAAAATGTCATCAGATCCCTTGTTTGGTGATATCCAGAGTACCCAGCCTGTGCAACAGAAATTCCAACCTAAGACTAAAGTTAGAAACAGCTTTGCAACAACGGTTGTCACCAACAATAAATCAATTCAATGCTGTGAGACTGATTTAAGATCAAAGGCCCCAGTTGTATGTTTGTGCTGCAAACGTGATCACTTATTGGAGCAGTGTACACAAATGCAAAACAAGCTGCATAAAGACAAATTGAACTTTCTAAAGGAAAAAGGTGTTTGTTTTGGCTGTCTTTCTTTTGGACACATAAGTAAAAGATGTGATAAGCGCTTGACTTGTACAGTGTGTGGTCAAAAGCATCCCAGCATTTTGCATATCCAACAAAAGGAAAGAGTGTGCACTCAAGAACAAAGTCATTCATCTTTAAGTAGTGCACATGTTGCCCTTACAACATGTGGTCAAACAGGGGCCGGTGACGATGGAGACTGTGCATTATCAATTGTACCAGTTCAAGTCAAATCCAGCAAGGGACAAACGGTAATTCAAACCTATGCATTTTTGGATCCTGGCAGTTCTGCCACATTTTGTTCAGAACGCTTAATGCATAGTTTGAAATTAAAGGGAAAGGAAACTAATATTGTTTTGAAAACAATGGGCAATCAAAGGGCTGTTAATAGCACTGTTTTGACTGGATTGGAAGTGTCTAACCTTCTTGATGACACCTTTTATAGTCTTCCAGAAGTCTTCACTCAAGAAAGAATGCCTGTATCCAGAGACAACATTGTCACTCAAAAGGATTTGGAAAATTGGCCATATCTGAAAGGTGTTGAGATTCCTCAAATTCCTGCTGATGTGGATTTGCTGATTGGAGCAAATGCTTCCAGGGTAATGGAGCCCTGGGAGGTTATAAACAGCAATGGAGATGGACCTTATGCAGTTAGAACCCTATTGGGATGGGTTGTAAATGGACCACTCCAAGGAAGCAGGAATAAGGTCAAATGTTCAGGTGTGACTGTTAACAGGATTTCTGTAAGAAAATTGGAGGATATGCTTGGTAAACAATACAATCATGACTTTAATGAGAATTCTGTTGAAAAGAAGGAAATGTCAAGAGAAGAGCATGCCTTTATGGAAAAGGTAAGCAAGTCAATTGAGTTTCAAGATGGACATTATAAATTGAATCTTCCTTTTAGGATGGAAATTCCCATGTTGCCAAACAACCTTTGTGTGGCTAAACAGCACTTAATTGGATTGAAAAGGAAATTTGAAAGAAACAAGATTTTCCATCAAGAATATAAAGATTTCATGGATGAGGTAATTAAACACGGTTATGCCGAAATAGTACCGTTACATCAATTAAAACAGGATGAAGGGAAAGTTTGGTATATCCCTCACCATGGGGTTTATCACCCCAAGAAGCAAACATTAAGAGTGGTGTTTGATTGTGGAGCTGCCTTTAAAGGTACATCATTGAATGATCAGCTTCTGCAGGGTCCTAATCTGACAAATTCACTGTTGGGAGTTCTTGTGAGGTTTCGACAAGAGCCTATTGCATTTATGGCTGATGTAAAAGCAATGTTTCACCAGGTTAAAGTTGCAGAAGAAGATACTGACTTTCTTCGTTTCCTATGGTGGCCAGATGGTGATATCAATCAGGACTCTGTGGAATACAGGATGAAAGTGCATTTGTTTGGTGCTGTGTCGTCCCCAAGTTGTGCTTGCTATGCTTTACGTAGAACTGCTGAGGACAACAAAGATGACTTTCCTGAAAAGGTAATTGACACAATTCACACAAACTTCTACATGGATGATTGTTTGAAAAGTGTACCTTCTGAGGAAGAGGCCGTCTTGATGATCAAGGATCTCACAGATGTCTGCTTAGCAGGAGGTTTCCAGTTAATAAAATGGATCAGCAATAGCCGTATTGTGCTACAAAGTGTACCTGAAGAACACCGAGCCCAGGGCATAAAAATGATGGATCTGGACAAGGACCAGTTGCCAATGGAAAGAGCTCTTGGTTTGTGGTGGTGTGTTGAATCCGACACTTTCAATTTTAAAATAACTAGCAAAGATCATCCTTGCACCAGGCGGGATGTCCTGTCAAAGGTATGCTCTGTCTGTGATCCTTTAGGATTTTTGGCTCCATTCACTCTTACAGCAAAAATTCTCCTGCAAGAGTTATGTAGGATAAGATGTGGATGGGATGATCTGCTACCCTCAAATCTCCAAAGGCAGTGGTCTTTATGGTTAAAAGAGCTTGAGAAGATGGCAGATTTCAAGATGGACAGATGTCTAAAACCAGCAGGAATGGATGAACTTACCAACGTTCAGTTGCATCATTTTGCTGACGCAAGTACACTTGGATATGGCACTGTGACGTACCTTAGGATGGAGACAAAACATGATGTTCACGTAACATTCCTACTCAGTAAAGCTAGAGTAGCACCTTTGAAATCAGTAACTATTCCACGTCTTGAATTGACAGCTGCTGTGCTTGCTGCTCGAGTGGACAAAATGTTAAGGGCAGAGATGCAGTTTCCATTGGTTGATTCAGTATTCTGGACAGATAGTACGTCCGTGTTGAAATACATAAAAAATGAGGACAAACGTTTTCTTACCTTTGTCGCCAACAGGATCTCTGCAATAAGAGAAATTACAACACCATTACAGTGGCGATACATACCTACAACTCAAAATCCAGCAGACTGTTGCTCCAGAGGTCTGAAAGCAGATCAGCTGTTAACAAACAGAGAATGGATCAATGGACCAAGTTATCTGTGGAAACCAGTGGAAGAATGGCCAGCACAAATATTTGATTCTGCTCTTAAAGCAGATGATCCTGAAGTCAAGAGGAACATATGTGTAAATAGCACTCTTGTAAGTGAACAGTCAAATGCTACTCATAGGCTGATTACTCATTTCTCAGACTGGACAAAGTTGAAGGTTGCTGTTGCTTGGCTCTTGAAATTAAAGACAGTTCTGAAACAACGAAGTCAAAAGAAAAAGGAAATTCAAGCCTCTTTAGACTCTTCTGGAGTAACTTCTAAAAAGACGGAGAAAGAACTTCGAAAACTAACTGGTTCTGTGGTTACACCAAATTTAAGTTTGCAGGATGTGAATGAAGCTGAAGTAGCTATTGTTGCATTCAGTCAAAGGCAACAGTTTAAAAAGGAAATCGATGCTCTGTCAGTTTCACCTGTTTCAAAAATAAGCCGAGACAGCAAGCTGTATAAATTGGATCCCGTCTATCAAGACGGTATTTTGAGAGTAGGAGGACGATTGAGAAATTCTGCTATGCCGGAAGAAAGAAAGCATCCGATCATTCTGGCTAAGGATCAGCATATTGCCACGCTCATCTTGCGTCATATACACCAACAGTTAGGTCACAGTGGAAGAAATTATATGCTTTCAGAGCTGAGGAAAAGATATTGGATCATTAAGGGTAATGCAGCTGCCAGAAGGATTATATCGAGTTGTGGCCATTGTAGACGTTTTGGAGTTAAGGTGGGTGAGCAGAAGATGGCAGACTTGCCGAAGGAACGACTCCTTCCCGATTTGCCTCCATTTTCGAATGTTGGGGTGGATTATTTTGGTCCTGTGGAAGTTAAAAGAGGACGCTCCATTGTAAAACGTTACGGAGTCATCTTTACTTGCATGGCAAGTCGAGCAGTTCATCTGGAAGTCGCCTACTCATTGGACACTGATTCATGTATTAACACTCTTCGAAGATTTATCTGCAGACGAGGGCAAGTAACTCAAATAAGATCAGATAATGGTACCAACTTTGTTGCCACAGAAAAGGAATTAAAGGAATCACTGAGATCATGGAATCAAAACAAGATTCAAAGGGCAATGCTCCAGAAAGGTGTCCAGTGGAGTTTTAATCCTCCAGGAGGTTCGCATTATGGTGGAATCTGGGAACGTGTAATCAGAATGGTCAAAAGAATTTTGAATTCCATCCTACATCAGCAGATTTTGGATGATGAAGGATTCCATACTGTACTATGTGAAATTGAGGCCATTCTAAATGATCGCCCAATAACTAAGTTGTCAGATGACCCCAATGATTTGGAGCCAATTACTCCAAACCATCTTCTTCAGATGAAAGGTAAACCAGTATTACCACCTGGATTATTTGAAAAATCTGAATAATACAGCAAGAGGAGATGGAAACAGGTCCAGTATATGTGTGAATTATTCTGGAAAAGATGGACAAATGAATATTTGCCTTTGCTTCAAGATCGGCAGAAATGGAATAAGGAAAGGAGAAACTTTGTTCCTGGTGACATTGTTGTCATTGTGGACTCGTCTGCCCCTCGAGGGTCTTGGTTATTGGGGCGAATTCTGGAGGTTTTTCCAGATAAAAATGGACTTGTTCGTTCTGTGCGAGTACAAACTAAAACCAGTGTACTTGAGAGACCCGTGACAAAACTTTGTCTGTTGTATGACAACATGGAAATATAATGGACTGATGGTAAAGACTGTTAAATTTGACACCTTCACAGAATTGATTAATGCAATGTTTATAGTGTTGCTTTAATGGCTCTTTGTATGTACATTGTTGAATTGTTATGTCTACCTGCCATGTACAATTAGGGGCCGGGGTGTAAGAGCCATTATGTTTTGTAATGCTGTTTTTGACCACTGGGTGGAGTGGGGGTTTGGAGAAGTATATAGGTAGACAAAGACTTAGAACAACAGGTGTGTAATTAGAGGGAAGCACAACATTTTTTGACCGTGTTTGAAAGAGCTTTATTGAGGCATTCAATGTGATTTTATGAGCATTTATATATCAGACTGTGAGTGGAAATTGAACCATAAGAACTGTCTGTGCAAAAAATAAATCTGATAAGCAGTATTTGGAGGATGATTCGTTTGTTGAGCTCTCACGCGTCAGAAACAACCCTACAACACCTCAAGTGACAAAATGGTCACTTTTTTTTACCCATACAAAGCTTCAATGTGGATATGCGATCTGATTTTATATTTGAAATTAGAAGAAATTAAATATATTTAATGAAGGGATTTTATGAGACATGGCAACTTATGATCACATGCTTTAAAAAAATGAAGACTCTCTTCTTTAACTGATCTATATAAAGACATTTGTGTAGCTTTAATGAAGCTATTTTACTTTTTTTTTTGGTCTTGCTAATATACTAAACTTTTTTTGATTAATGTTGAGCTTTTATTGCTCATAATATTTTAAAATCATTTTCCTTTACTCATACACAAGTGATTTTGGGTTATTATGTTAAGGATCACTCTGTAAAATATGCTGGTTTTGGTATAAACTTTATTTTATTATTATGTAAATTTCACATACATAAATTTAAGTTTGCCAAAAGAAAACCTCTCTTCGTGGTGCTAGAAAAAGAGATTCAAATGTATATAAAAGTGATTTTAAAGTCTAAAAACAGATGAGAACGTTATCATAAAATAAACCCCCAGTGCATTTCCTCAGCAACAGTTCTCCAGAGACTAACGTTAAGAGCCTCACCTCAATTGTTCACCCACTGATAGTAGGTTTTTCTCAGTTAATCGCAGTTGATTTCTCAAGGTGACAACATCCTCTACCAAACCCCTGCTGTCTCTCAACATTGGTGACAGTTATGAAGACACCTGGGAATAAAAGGTTAACTAAGCGAATGTATAACATTAACACTGGTGTTTAAATGTACTTGGTGTAAAAACAACACGAACATGATAATTTGTAGAAACATTAAACACTCGCTTAAATTAAGAGTTAACGTTATATTAAAGTATAGTCGTATCAAGTGGTGTCTATGTATGGTTATTATTATAAGTTATTATCATACCTGCCTGACGCTCGTTTCATTTGATGCATTCAACAGGTTGTCAAGGAACAGATGGACACTCTTGGGTCATTTTCAACTCTCCGCTACTTTTTGCTGGGATAATTCACAAAAATAGCTCTATACCAGTAAATCGATGCGTACCAGCATGTTCTAATGGAAGGTTTTGACCTAAAAAACACTTTATTTCCACCGTTAGCTTAGCATTCGCTGCAGTGAAATCTAAACAATACGCGCTGCCGTCGTCACGGAAGCTGATTGGCTGAGACAAAAAACCGTCCCTTAACAGTCGTGACGCAATCTTGACGCGCTTGTAGCGCCGCGAATGACAGCGCGAAGATCACAAAGGGAACAAACATGTTTGTGATATTTTTCAAAAACAAAATTTACTTTAAAGTAGATTTATTTTTGAAGCTTTGTAATAAAGAATATTGATTGGAAAAGAGCTTGGTTATTTTTTTACAGAATGGTTAAGGGTTCTATCTTTTAGATATTAATAATGAAATATGTAAAAAAAAAAAAATGTGTTCACAACGTATTCCAGTCGAATCTTTTAATAAACTATTGTTTAATTACAATAGGTTTGAAATGTATATATCGTTGTTTGTGTTTGTGTTCGTTTACTTAAAATAAGTTTAAAATGTACATATTTGTGTTTGTTTTTATTTTTGTTTACTTAAAATAAGTTTAAAATGTACATATTTGTGCTTTTTTATTTTTGTTTACTTAAATTATATTTTAAAATGTACATATTTGTGTTTGTTTTTATTTTTGTTTACTTAAAATAAGTTTAAAATGTACATATTTGTGCTTTTTTATTTTTGTTTACTTAAATTATATTTTAAAATGTACATATTAGTGTTTGTTTTTATTTTTGTTTACTTAAAATAAGTTTAAAATATACTTGTGTTTGTTATTATTTTTATTTAATTAAAATAAGCTTGAAATGTACATATTTGTGTTTGCTTTTATTTTTGTTTACTTAAAATAAGTTTACATTTTCATATTTGTGTTAGTTTTTTGTTTACTTAAAATAAGTTTAAAATGTACATATTTGTGTTTGTTTTTATTTTTGTTTACCTAAATAAGTTTGAACTGTAGGCCTACATATTTGTGTTTGTTTGTTTTTTGTTTACTTAAAATATATTTTAAAATGTACATATTTGTGTTTGTTTTTATTTTTTGTTTACTTCAAAATAAGTTTAAAATGTACATATTTGTGTTTGTTATTATTTTTGTTTAATTAAAATAAGCTTGAAATGTACATATTTGTGTTTGTTTTTATTTTTGTTTAATTAAAATAAGTTTAAACTGTACATATTTGTGTTTATTATTTTTAATAAGCTTGAAATGTAAATATTTTTGTTTGTTTACTGAAAAAAAGTTTAAAATTTCCATATTTTGTTTGTTTTTACGTAAAAAAGATTGAGATTGACGACATGGTGGCACAGTGGGTAGCACGTTCACCCCACTGCAAGAAGGTTGCTGGTTTGAGCCTCGGCTGGGTCAGTTGGGAATTCTGTGTGGAGTTTGCATGTTCTCCCCGTGCTCCGGTTTCCCCCACAAGTTCAAAGACATGCGGTACAAGTAAATTGAGTTGGCTAAAATTGACCGTATTATATGAGTGTCTGCGTGAATATGTGTGTTCATGGATGCTGAACACGCGCATGGATGTTTGTATGGATGTTTCCAAGTGATGGGTTGCGGCTAGAAGGATATCAGCTGCGTAAAAACATATGGTGGATAAGTTGGTGGTTCATTCCGCTGTGGTGACCCAGACTAATAAAGGGACTAAGCTGAAAAGAAAATGAATGAATGAATGAAGATTTAGATTTACATATTTACATATCAGTTTCTACATATTTTTAACAAAATCAATTCCAATAAAAAGCTTGAATTTATTAACCTCTGTATTTTATTTCCAAAGTTTGAGACATAAACAAAAATTTATTTATCTCCCATGTTAAGTTTTGTTTTGTATTGATTTTGATTTAGTTCTTGCATGAAAAAAGTAAAAAATCTGATGTATTAAATATAACAAAAAATAATTCCCCTGATAATCTGTAAAATTACTGGATGTTTACTGCATACCAGCCAACACTCCTGTTTCAGGCCCGTAGCCAGTGTACTGGAAGGGATGATTTATTTATCTCAAGAAGTTGACCTTTTTTGCAGTTATTTGCCTCATTTTCTATTCAATTATGATGGTTTAGTGCTTCATTTTAGTTATATTTAATCTTTCCTAGAATAGCTTGTCGGATGCTGTCGAAGACACTTTTTGAAGAAAGAAAGTCACAAAGGTTTGGAAGAAGTGAAGAGAGAGTAAATTATGACAGAATTATCGGTTTTGTGTGAAACAAACCCCGTTTTTTGTCTTCTGGCTTAATTTCCTCACCATCTGATATTTTGTAGAATTGTTGCCAGTAAACAGTGGCTGACAATAATTTAACATGTGAATATGTAATTTACCCCAGAGCATTCTTACAGTATAGACAGTCAATTATCTTACTAATAAGAATGTAAACATTTCAGCCTGATCTCCCAAGAAAATGTAAGTATTTTACGTTTTGTGAGTTTAGTGGCTAATTAGTACAAATTCGTATGAGTTCAGTCGTATGAATTTCTACGATTTTAAAAAGGAGGCGTGGCACCCAACCCCACCCCTAAATTGTACTATAGTACAAATTAGATCAAACAAATTCATATGAATTATCCACTAAACCAAAAAGTTACGAATTGCAGTGAGATTGTGTTGGAACATTTACATTCTGAGATTCTAAAATGACCTTATGTGAACCAACAGGAGTGTTTTTGAAAATTATATTAATAGTATGGAGACATATTTGATATGTTGACTTAGTATTGACATTGCTATTTTGTATTTTTTAACACGCAGGGCCATTGGAAACGCACACAACTACAATGAAGAAGAGATGGTGGTCAACTTTATCAAAACATTTTGTGCTTTTGGATTATTGTATTTACTCAACCTGGAAAACAACAGTTTTGTAAATGTGAATACTTGTAGTAGATGCAGTTTCACGTGCTTGAAATCTCTTTTGAAGATTGTTTTTCTTTAATTTTTGAAACCTTTGTGCGTTTCTTTCTGTTCTGGAATCATCTGTCAACAGGGCTAAGTAATCCTCTGTTTAGATATGATCGTGTTTTGACGTTTTAAGTATGTTTAATGAAATGGTTTGACCATTAAGAATGTGGTTTTATGAGTTCAGATGAGCTTTTCAGGAATGGTATTGTTCAGGTGACTGTGTTTGTAATGTAAAGACACTGCACAACAAAGTTGAGGATCCAAATGCAGCTTTATTATGAGAATAGTCAGGCAAGCAATGGTCAAAACAGGGGTCAAACAGATGCATGCAGAAAATTCAGAGTCATGGTCAATAAACAAGCGAATGGTCAGTACAGGTAGCAAGTAATGTAAACAAACAGAACAAAGCAAATGCAAAGGCGTTGTAATGTTCACAATATAGTATAACAAGACTCAGCAACTGTGACTACACGGCTTTTAAAGTCCAAGTAGTCAGTTCATAATGATTCTCTGGCTTCATGTATGCAAGTGTGTGTAATCAAGGTGAAACAGAAACAGGTGTGAGTGTGTGGTGCATAACAGGATTTGTAGTACTTTTGGTGGCAGATTTGTAGTAGTCCAGCCATTTATATGGGCTAGATTGCTATTGATTGACAACACTAAACAATGGTTGAAGTAGCCTCACAAAAATACTGACATTTTATGGTGTTTTGGACATTTTTGCACATATCAGTAAAAATATTAAATACATTTCAGCTTTGTGTATATTTTGAGAAATAAAATGTATGACTTTATAATACTTTATAGAAAAGTTCATTGTATTCATTATGTCAATGTATTTTTACAATAGTGTCTGTTTAATAAAAATAAATACATGTGGTAGTGTTTAGTGTATCAATATATTATACACTAGTAACACTACATATACAGTATTATATACATATTACATTTCTATATTTTATTATTCATTTTCTTTTTGGACAATGGGGAATAAACAATTCAGTAAAGTTGCTTTAGCAACGTCAACTTATCAATACACATTTTTAAATTAGGTGAAGCTTAAAAAGCATGCTACAACCATTTAAAATATTCATTTGAGCCAATAACATAAGGGCAGACTTGATGGTTTTTCAATAGGCTCAACACATTATTTCTCACTGAGCCAATGTTGACAGGCTGTTGCTACAATTGAAAAAAATAAGAATTTTGCTGAATTTCTTTTGGTCCAATTGAAAAATTTAGATGCGACCAGCCCCTAAAAAATGAGTTTGGGCAGTCATTGTTTTTTTTACAGTGTATATTGTGTTGGGGTAACGCATTGCAAGTTATTTAATATTATTACTTTTCTAGATAACAAGTAGCACATTATTTTAAACAATTAAGTAATAATATTTGAGTTGTCTCGATGCTCATTTTCCTTCACTAATATGACGAAAAGTATCAAACATTGCTTGTGTGTTGTTAATTGCAGAGCTCCTCTGTCTAAAAAGAAAAAAAAATCCTGTAAGTTCTGAAAGAGATCAAGACTGCAAAGTAACACAAAAATAACGTAACACATTACTTTCTACAAAACGTAACTGAGTAATGCAACTAGTTACTTTTTGGGGGGAGTAACTCAATATTGTAATGCATTACTTTCTAAATTAACTTTCTCCAGCAACACTGATGGTTCAAAACATATTTTCAAAGCAACTGGCAACATTTATCATAATCACATATCCAATAATAAAAAATGCAATTGACTTCATTTGTTGAAAGTTCTCTAGTCAAATTCATTGAGCCACTGCAAAAAAAAAAAAAAAAAATGCATGCAAGTGCTGTTTAACACAAAAAACACATTTTAGGAAGATATTTAAATATACGAATATTCAGCTTACAGTGCAATTTAAAGAGTTAACTAGATTAAACTAGGCCAAGTCAGGTTAAAAATAAGAAAAGTAAACAAAGTGATAAGAAACACTGTGACAATTTCCTTGCTCTGTTAAACATAACTTGGGATATATTTTGAAAATTAATTGAAATTTCAAAAGAGGGTGAATAATTTTGCCTACAAATGTATCTCGTCCATATTTTATACTAACCTTTGAACAAGCTCTAGTGTGGCATTGATTGACTTGATATATAGATAATATATTAAGCATATTAAAGGAACATAGACACACTTTAGATATGATTTGAAACATATTTTTCAAACAAAACAAAAGCGCACACATCAATCTTAGTTAATTGCAAAAACAAAGTCAGAACACCAAGGATCCAAATATCTTTTTTTTTACTTTAAAAAGCTCAAGACATTTCTATTGTCCCTGATATGAATTGACTGGTGAAAACAGCTCTGAAAAAAAAACTAATTCACAACGTGGACCTGACAGTGGAGGTTTGCATGTGGAACGCTATACAGTGCTATGTGAGGCGCACAAGAGTGGTTTTCTGCACACATGCGTCAGTTTGTTTTTCGATGAACGACATAGCTTTATTTACACATGCATGTGCCCCTGTAAATGGGGTCTTGCGACACCCCTGGTGAGTCTCCTGCTCCTGATGCTCTTCTGAGTCTCCCTTTTCTGCCTGTTGTGTGTTCATTATCTACAATTGAAATTACTGCCACAAGAAAGACATCTATCTAACAATCTATGCCCACCACCACCCCCTTCCTCTTGGAAGGACATCTATCTACCATCCGACCAGCCTACCATCCATCCATCCATCCATCCATCCATCCATTCATTATTCTATTCATGCATCATTCCATCAATGCAAGAAATACTTAACCAGACCATCAGTTTGCAGTCATTGCTGAGGTGCGATTCCCATTTCTCCACATGCCCCAGTCTAATCTGCAAAAGACAAAAACAAGAGAAACAGAGCTCTACTTACTGGCTGACCTCCAGCAATAAACAGTGTTCCCCAGTGTTTTTCAGATAAATATTCACCATTCCGCTTGTGTGTCCATTACCTACAATGTAAATAACAGCCACAGACAAGACATCTATCTAACAATCTATGCCCACCACTACCCCCTTCCTCTTGAAAGGACATCCATCCATCCACCCATCCGTGTGTTTCCCTGTTCCTCCACATGCTTCTGCCAATCTGCCAAAGAGAAAGAAGTCAAGTCTTTAAATAATCTTATTACATTTCTTTGGAAACTAACTACAATATTCAGTCGGTTCAAGCTATTCTACCTGCTTCCTGAGCTCCAGGATTTACAGTATATCTCCACGTTTCTCTTGTGAGTCTCTTCTTCTGCTCCACTCCTCCAACCTACAAAAGACAAAATCTGCATCTGAAATTGCACACTATACACTATGAACTTAAACACTATGTAATAACACACTCAACAGGATAGCATATGAATGTGGTGTCGTCCCAAATTGATCCCTAATGGTTATTTACTAATAAATTCAAACCCTTTCCCAGAGGATGTTTGACGGTTCCCAAATCAGTGAAACAAATGACCAAACTATCAGATAATACCTGCCATGAGTATAACCACATTCATCATCAGGAAGTAGCATAATCACTCTCAGTGAGTTTTGCTTTTATAATCCAAAATAAAGTTAACCTTTTAAGAAGCCGATAGCTCCATCCCTTCCGCTACGTGACCAAAACTGCATCTGTTGAGTGTGTGAAGTGTCCAACAGTCCACACTTTTGTTTAACGGTTAAATAAGTGCATCATCTGGGAATTTAAAGTGCACTTAATCTCTTTAGAATAAAATACTTACTACTCACACTTCTTACATTATTTATACTACAAAATGGCGCAGAATAGTGAATAAGTTTGCGATTTAGGATGCACCAATAGACAGCACTGAAAGAGCTCTACCTGCTGTTCTTCAGCATTTTTAAGATAAATGTCCAGCGATGCTCTTGTGATTCTCCCTCTTCTGCCTGCTCTCTCTTCCTAACCTGAAAAAGAAAAACCTGACACAGACAGGCCTATTTACTCTCTATACCAGGGGTAACCAACATGGTGCCCGCGGGCACCAGGTAGCCCGCGAGGATCACATGTGTTGCCCGCAGGCCTGTTCTAAAACTAGCTCACCATAGCACCACTTACCAATAAGCTTCATCTAATATAGAAGTAATCATTTAAAAATGTAAATATTTGCAGAGATATATAAAAATAAAGTGTTGCACATTGATACATTAAATACAGGAAATACCTACCCAGTTAAATCATTGTTGATAACTTTTGTGAGAATCATTAACATGATCAGTGTCTTCACATGGATGAATATCATTAATTATTACCAAAAACATGAAGTATAATTAAAAGTAAATTGAGCAAATTTGTTATTTGAGAAGTGTTTATCAAACTGGTAGCCCTTCACATTAATCGGTACCCAAGAAGTAGCTCTCAGTTTCATAAAGGTTGGTGACCCCTGCTCTATACCAACCACCACTGCTTCATCTTGGAAGGACGTCCATCGATTCACCCGTCCATCTGTTTTATTTTTAAAATAAATTCCTGACCATCCAGTCGTTGCTGAGGTGTGTGATTCCCTCTTTTTCTCCATGTGCTCAATTCCAATCTGCAAAATACAGTAGAAAGATGTCAAGTCATTCATTTATCTTAACACCAGTCTTTGGGAGTTTCATCTGCCATTGTCTCCAGTCTGGTTCTGTTGTAACATTCACAAATAATATTTCACAGCTATAAGTAAATACTCTACAAGATGACAATCCATAAACTTAGATATGATAATTGTGTTACAATAATCAGTAAAACTGGCAATAAAACCAATAACAATCAAAAGCTACAAATGTTGAACAGGTCGACAGCATAAACTACAAATAATATAACAGTAATATGGAATACATGTTAAAGTTATAAATAACTATCTGCAAATGTTAAGTTAGATAGCAATATACAAATGAGGCATAAAAACAAACAGAAAATACTGTATCTATCTCTGTGTATCTGAAGGAAATATCTGACCATCACTTACTGTCACTGTAAGACCAGGTTCTCCACCCACTGAAGCACCACGAGCACCCTCACCTGAGTCTAATTAGACACACACCTGACAATCATCATCGCAGCACTATAAAAGACTGCACTCACATTCACTCAGTGTTCAGCCTCTTCCCTAGTAAAGAAAGGCCTGAAGTCGCTATACACAGTCAGTGTTGATTCTTAGATATTAGTCTACTTACTGTCACGGTACGGATTGAAAACAGGAACAAAAACGGGAGTAGAATCCAAGTGCAGATTTAATATTGTATTGTGCAGTGACAGAGAACAAAGATCCAAAAATCAAAGTGACAAAACAACAAACAAAACAAACAAAAGAGGAACTCAAACAGATTAAACTAGAACTAGACTTTGACAACTATGACAAGATACAAGCTGGAATCAGCAACACATACCAACAAGGATGAACTGATGAACAGAGGATGAATGACTGAATAAATAGTCCAGGTAATCAACGGTGAAAAGAGACAGCTGTGGTTGCAAATCAGTGTATATGAAAGACCGGGTGTGTGCGCGAAATAATGTATGGATATGTAGTTCTTAAGCCACTGTAGTTCGCTGGGAGTTGCTGGCGAACTACACTGGCATCTGGTGTACAAACACAGTCATGACACTTACGTCTTCTCTGTCTTCCATGTCTCTACTAGTGTGATGTCTCCTGGTTCCTCGTCTGGTTTTCATCCTGTTTGCCGTCTGTGGTAACAGTCTCCAAGCCTGCACAAATATCCAATTTATGTTCATGGACTAATGTCTGCATCAATATACTTACCTGCTTATACTCACCTGCCATCCTGTAAATAAACATTGTTTATATTATTCACCTGAATCTCTTCCTTTCTGTGACAATCTGTTAAAAACTAAATATATCATTTAAAAATGTCTTATAAAGTTGATTTGATTCAACTTAAAAATGTAAGGCAGTACCTGATTTATTACGATGTACTTGTCATTACTGAGGTGTGTTTCCCTCTTCCTCCACATGCCAATCTGCCAAAGAGAAAGATATCAAGTCTTTAATTAATCTAAATACATTTCTTTGGAAACTAACTCCATTGTTCAGTCGATTCAAGTCATTCTACCTGCTGCCTCAGCTCCAGGTCTTCAAGTATATCTCCAATGCTCCCCTTGTGAGTCTCCTTCTTCTTCTCCACTCCAACCTGCAAAAAGACAGCCCCAACAAAACGCTCCCAGCTGTTCTCCAGCAGTTTTTAGTTAAATGTCCACCGATTCTCTTGTAATAAATAATAGAAAATTTTGTATAAATAATATAATAGCAATTTCGATTCTCAGTTTGACTAACTGTTATGTTTACATTTATAGTGCATGCACATACTGTATACGTCTTATTTTTTAGGCATATAGTAAATGAATATAGTAAATCTGTGTCTAACCTGTATGTAATTTCTAAAATATTAAATAAAGTTCAGTTTAAGCCACCAGAGAGCAATGTAGTCACAACTTTGTGTCTCAAATTACAAAATAAATCAATATGCTAGACGCCTCATGGTCTGCTTCAGGCCGTTGCTCCGATACATCAACATGGCCGACATTTTAAAAATCCGGTCACTAATGTATTTTAAACAGACGAAACTGAATAGAGGAGCTGCTGTTTTCTCGCATATAAATCCAATAACGCTTATATTTATTAACAGATTATAATTTTATGGTGTGAAAAAACTTCGGTTACCTAGAGGTAAGAATGCTAAAACTTGTTATGCTCGAACTAATATTATAAAGCATAAAGAGAACTGCATTATCAATAAATATGTCTGATTTACCAAAAGTAGTGGAATCCTCTTTTATCTTACAGTTTTATACGTAGCAATAAAGAGTATTGACAGATATTTTATAGAATAAAACAGACAGCCTGTGCATGTGTGTGTTAATGCCTAAATCATTGTTTTCTGTCTTAAGATAAGTGTAACTCTCTATAAATAACAGCATAAAGCATCAGAGTAGATGAGACAGTAATTGTTGAACAGTAATTTACCATTTATTATTACAGTCACTACCTGTAATAGCTACATAAAGTCAATTACTGTCATTTATTCTTTGCGCTACACAATTTCATACAAATTCTACTTGCTTTAAAGTAAAATACTGTTTCTGTTTACTACAGCACAACACTGGCTATTTTAGGGTTATTTACCGCATAATCTACAGCAAGAGTTAACAGTCTACAATTTAAATAACTGTAACAGAGAAGACATCTAACAATCTATGCCCACCTCCACCCCCTTCCTTTTGGAAGGACATCTACTGTCTGTTTTTCATTTATTAATTCATTCATCCACAAATTCAGGAAATACCAACCTCTAACCATCAGTTTCCAGTCATTGCTGAGTTGTGTGATTCCTATTTGTCTCCACATGCTGCACTCCAGTCAAAGACAAGACAAACTGAGCTCTACATGCTTGCTGAACTCCAGCATGGCACAAGATGTTCTCCAGTGTTCTTCAGATAAATCTCCACCTTTCCTTCTTCTCTCTGTTGTGTGTCCGTTACTTGAAAAAGAAACACCTACCACAGACAAGACATCTAGCTAACTATCTAAGCCCACCACCACCCCCTTCCTCTTGGAAGGACATCTATTATTCATTCATTCATCCACCCATCCATTCAAGAAATACCTAACCGGACCATCAGTTTGCAGTCATTGCTGAGGTGTGATTCCCAATTCTCCACATGCTCCAGTCTAACCAGGAAAGACAAAAACAAGAGGAACGGAGCTCTACTTGCTGGCTGATCTCCAGCAATACACAAAGAGATCTCCAGTGTTCTTTAGATAAATATTCACCATTCCTGTCATGAATCTGGTTTGTTGATTGTCAATTTTTTTCCTTCTGTGTTTCTCCTACCAGCTGTCAGCGCTCGCAATCAGCACAAGCGCTGATCAGCAGTCACCTGTTCTCGCTTTGTCATTATTGACACTCCTATATCTACCTCCCTATTTTCTCCCTCTGTTGTCAGATTATTGTTACTCTGTGCGTTTGCTCTCTGTGTATTAGTCTTTACCAATATCAGATCTCATCATCATTTGTCTCGTCTCGTCTGGTTGTCGATCATCCCTCCTGTGTTCATCGTTTCATGTTGAGATTGCCGCAGCTTGCTTACTCACCTGTTGACTGTGCTCTGACCATCAGCACTCGGAGGTCAGTGGTTCCCGCATCGCTGTGGTGGGCACGGACCGATCGGCTCTCTCCCTCTCTCGCCCCGGGCCGTGGGTGTTCCCTTTTGAGTTTGCTTTGAAGAACCAGATCTGTGTATTTCATCTGAAGTACTGACAGACTGCCTTTGTTGAATTTGCTATTAAAGTCAGAGTTGAACTGCACAAACCTCTCTATTGATTCTGTTCCTTGACAGAATAATCTGACCACTAACAATGGATTCGGCTGAGGGGGGCTCTCTGCGCTCTGCGGTTGAGCTCCAGGGAGCGATGATCGGCCACCAAGAAGATGTACTCTCCGCCGCCCGGCATGCCGTGGACAGTCTATCGGCTCAGGTAATCGAGCTCACCAACCAGCTGCACAGATTTCGCCCTTGGGGTCTGTCCAACGCTGCCGCCGTCCACCATCCCACATCTGAACCCCGCGTGAACAATCCCACACGATATGCGGGTCAACCCTCTGAATGTTGGTCTTTCCTGACCCAGTGTGAGGTAGTGTTCTCGCTACAGCCATCTACCTATGCCACCGATCGCTCCCGAGTGGCATTTGTTCTCTCTTTGCTCACTAGACGGGCAAGAGAATGGGGAGCCGCCGTATGGGAGGCTGAATCTGACTGCTGCTCTCACTACGCCTCTTTTAAGGAGGAGATGTTGAAGGTTTTCGACAGATCCGCGCTGGGGAGAGAGGCTTCCCGTCAGCTCCGCCATGGGAGTCGATCCGCGGCTGATTTTGTCATCCAGTTCCGCACCCTGGCGGCGACCAGTGAATGGAACGAGCCAGCCCTTGTCGCTCGCTTTTTGGATGGTCTCTCCTCCGAATTGAAGGAGGAGGTTTTTTCTCACGAACTACCCTCTTGTCTGGACTCCCTTATAGAGAGGGCGATTTGCCTGGATAAGCGGTTGGAGTTGTGTCGCCGCTCCAGAGGTCCACCTGAAGAGAGGAGGATGTCTCTCTTCTCCCGTTCTCCCGCTCCCACCCCCCCTCCAGAGCCCGTGGAGGTGGGTGGTCTACATTTCTCTACAGCTGAGTGTCAACGCCGCCTGACCAACAGGCTCTGCATGTACTGTGGGGCCGCTGATCATTTCTTTGGCAAGTGCCCGGTAAAAGGGCAAGCTCGCCAGTAGACCGGGGAGTTCTGGCGAGCGCGATATCCTTATCCCCCACTCCACTGCGGCGAACTACTCTCCCTGCTGTACTGCAACATGGTGGCACCTCCACTTCCTGCGAGCCGTTTATCAACTCAGGAGCCGAAGGGTACTTCATGGACGAGGCGTGGGCATTACGTCATGGTATTCCCTCCATTGAGATGGACAAGCCACCTCCGGTGTACGCACTCAAAGGACAACTCTTGCACCGGGTTCGACGTATAACCATGCCTGTGAGTCTCACTGTCTCTGGAAATCATCAAGAGACAATAAGATTTTTTTTATTTGACTCTGTCTTTTCTCCATTAATACTCGGCCACCCCTGGCTGTCTAAACATAATCCCCACATTGTCTGGTCCGATGGTACTGTTATGTCGTGGAGTCTTACCTGTCATGATAAATGTCTTGTCTCCGCTGTTCCTCCTGTCTCTTCTGTCTCTGTGTTGCAGGACGAACAAGGTGATTTGTCAGGCGTGCCACGCGTATCATTTGGTCCGTATTAAGGCCGGGCACGAGTGGAAAACCGGGTTTAATACGCCGCTCGGTCACTTGAATATAGGGTCCTTCCCTTCAGGCTGGTAAACGCCCCTTCTGTATTCCAAGCCCTAGTAAATGACGTGCTTAGGGACATGCTGAACATCTTCGTTTTTGTCTTCCTTGATGATATTTTAATTTTTTCCCTTTCGCTCGTGACCCATATCCATCACGTTCGCCGCGTACTACAACGCCTGTTAGAGAATCGACTTTTCGTAAAAGCAGAAAAATGTATTTTCCATGCGGACTCGGTTCCGTTTCTAGGCTATATAGTCTCCGCCAAGGGTATTAGCATGGACCCAGCCAAAGTACATGCAGTAACTGACTGGCCCGTCCCGGAGACACGCACTGCTCTCCAGAGATTTTTGGGTTTTGCAAACTTTTACCGGCGGTTTATCCGAAACTTTAGCCAAGTTGTTGCGCCGTTAACTGCTCTTACCTCCACGAAGTCTGATTTCGTGTGGACTCACGCTGCCCAAACTGCGTTTGACAAACTTAAGCATTTATTTTCATCTGCGCCCATCCTTGTTACGCCCGACCCCTCCCGACAGTTTATTGTGGAGGTGGACGCATCCAGCTCCGGTGTGGGAGTCGTTCTCTCGCAACGTTCAGTCACCGATAATAAAGTCCACCCTTGCGTCTTCTTTTCTCATAAGCTCTCGCCCGCGGAGCGTAATTATGACGTGGGTAATCGTGAACTCTTAGCCATTTGGTTAGCTGTAGGCGAATGGCGACACTGGTTTGAAGGGGCAGCTGTACCGTTTGAGGTCTGGACTGACCATCGCAACTTGACGTACATCCATACTGCTAAGAGGCTCAATGCTCGACAGGCGCGATGGGCGTTATTCTTTGGGCGATTTGACTTCACCATCTCTTATCGTCCAGGTTCTAAAAACGTCAAACCAGATGCGCTATCACGTCTGTTCAACCCCTCCAACAACGACTCCAGTCCAGAACCCATTCTTGCTAAAGGCTGTGTTGTCGGAGCCTTAGTCTGGGGTATCGAACGTAAGGTTAAACGAGCTCTCACACGGGTTACAACCCCTCAGAGATGCCCTGAGAATAAATTATTCATCCCCAAGCCTTTACATTCGGCTGTGCTCCGCTGGGCACACGCCTCCAAATTAGTAGCCCACCCGGGGGTCAAAGGCACCCTAACCGCGATCCGTCAACGTTTCTGGTGGCCGTCTATCATACGCGACACTCGTTATTTTGTCATGTCTTGCCCAGTTTGCGCTCAATCCAAGAGTAGTAACCTTCCTCCCTCGGGTCTCCTCAGACCGCTACCCATTCCCTCCCGCCCGTGGTCTCACATCGCCTTAGACTTCGTTACGGGGTTACCACCTTCAGCGAACAATACCGTTATCCTTAAAGTAGTCGATTGCTTCTCTAAGTCCGCTCACTTTATTCCCGCTCCCAAACTCCCCTCTGCGAAAGAAACTGCCGTACTGGTTTTCAACCATGTCTTTAGAATCCATGGGTTACCAGTAAACACTGTTTCTGACAGAGGTCCGCAATTCACTTCGTGTTTCTGGCGAGAATTCTGCCGACAGATAGGGGCTACTGCCAGTCTGTCATCAGGCTTTCACCCTCAAACTAATGGGCAAGCCGAACGCTTAAATCAAATTCTCGGTCACCTCCTCCGCACCTTAGCAGCGCGGAATCCCTCCTCGTGGAGCAAACAGTTAGGCTGGGCTGAATATGCGTACAACTCCACTCCTACGTCATCAACTGGGCTTACCCATTTCCACTGTTGTCTGGGTTACCAACCTCCGCTATTCTCCCCCAAGAACGGGAGGCGTCGGTTCCATCGGTACAGGCGTACATTAGCAACTGCCGTAACACTTGGAAAACCGTACACTCCACGTTATTAAAGCCCCGAGAAACTACTCGTCGCAATGCAAATCGTCGCAGCATCAAGGCTCCTAGATATATTCGCGGCCAAAGAGTCTGGCTTTCCACCCGCCACCTTCCCCTCCAGTCCCAATCACGCAAACTAGCTCCCAAATTTATTGGTCCTTATACCATTATTAAGATCATCAATCCTACTGCAGTTCAACTGCGCTTACATCACTCGCTTTGTCGCATCCACCCGATATTCCACGTTTCATGTATTAAACCTGTCATCCGCGCTCCCAACCTCCCACCCCCTGCCTCTGCTCCTATCCTTATTGATGACGTTCCTGCTTATAAGGTCAAGAAGATCTTAGCTTCCCGCCGTCGCGGACGTGGTATTCAATATCTGATTGACTGGAAGGGCTATGGTCCTGAGAAGAGAAGTTGGGTCTTGGCTCGGGACATCCTGGATCGCTCGCTCATCGATGACTTCTCTCGCTCGCGCCAATCAACTTCAGCGTTGAAATGCACAAACCTCTCTATTGATTCTGTTCCCTGACAATTCCGCTTGTGAGTCTCCTTCTTCTGTCTGTTGTGATTCAATTACCTACAATGTAAATAACAGCCACAGACAAGGCATCTATCTAACAATCTATGCCCACCACCACCCCCTTTCTCTTGGAAGGACATCCATCCATGCACCCATCCGTGTGTTTCCCTGTTTCTCCACATGCTCCATGCCATTCTGCCAAAGAGAAAGATTTCAAGTCTATAATTATTCTTAATTAATTTCTTTGAAAACTAACACTAACATTGATTAATCTGTTCAAGCAGTTCTACCTGCTTTCTGAGCTCCAGGTCTTCCAGTATATCTCCACCGTTTCCCTTGTGAGTGTTCTGCTCCACTCCAATCTGCAAAAACCAAAGACAGCCCCAACAAAACCCTACTGCTGTTCCTCAACAGTTTTTAGATAAACGTCCAACGATTCTCTAGTGATTCTCCCTCTTCTGCCTGCTCTCCATTAGCTGAAAAAGGAAAAATCATACACAGACGAGGCCTATCTAACTATCTACACCAGTGGCTCTCAAAGTATGATACGCGGGCTTCCTTCTAGAGGTACGCTGAGGAATCACTGAATAAAAATAAAAAATATCTGAACACTCTTTTATCTTTTGACAAGTACGATTACAACATTGTCTTTTCCCTGTACTGTATGATCACACCATTGAGATTACGCGTGCATCACGTCATCAGACGCTAAGAATCTAGAAAATTGTAGAGCTCTCGAGCAGATACGCACTAGAGAAATGCTTCTGCAGACCAGTCCTGCTGACAGTCCTGATTTCAGTTACTGCAAACTCAGGTATTTCCCCATGCTGCATCACTGGTAAAATAATGATCACAAACATGTTAACGTGTCTTCATAGTTGTGTAAAATAATGCGTGTTTTCGATATATAGCCTAAAGTCATTTGTTTTGTAAATAGCCTAGCGGTGTGGCTTTTGATTCACTTTGTTACCTCAGATTTAAATAAATATGAATGAGTTTCAAATGGCGCGAGCCGCAGAACATAAACTTAAGTGAATTTGCCATGCTTGAAAAAATTTAAGTTAGTCTCTGTGTGCACAGACGGAGCACCTGCGAACCGTACCCGAGTCGGCCTGAAAACAGTGGTCGGGTGGACAGTTTACTAGGGGTGCTCTGATCGATCGGCCGGAGATCGGTATTGGCTGATAATCACATTTCACAACTCAGTCGGTACTCGTTGATTTGGCCGATCTCATGAACCAATCGCAAGTGTTTGTTTACGAGTTTACAACAAACATGGAGGAAGATGCACGAGTGTGCCCGGGTTATGCATCAGCAGCGCTACAACACATGAACAATGTTTCCAAATTGCATTGTTAGTCCATTTTATATCTGTTTTATCTATTTTTGTTTTGTAAAGCTGCTTCTGACCATTACATGTATGCAACAACCGTAATTTATTATCTTAGGTAAGGCGAGATCTCATACTTTAAGGGTAATTGTGCTTATGCAATGGCAAAAGTGTTATAAAGCGGTACTCGGTATCGGCCAGTTGCCATGACAAGGAATCGGTAGTCAGTTTCTGCTGCAAAAATCCGCTGATCAGGGGTGCGTTTCCCAAAACCATCGTTAGCCAACTAAGGTCGCAAGTTCATTCCCTATTCATTTAGAACATTTTAACATTCAAAGTTAAAATTATTAAAAGTAAAAAAGCATTAAGGTCATCTCTCTTACGCCTGTTTCACACCGCAAGCGTCAGCGGCGCGTGAGCAGAGCGTGAGCAGCGCGTATGTCGAGCAGTAGCAGCACGCAGGCGTTTGCCTTTCACACCAGCTGCGTCTGCAGCGCGCAGCTCTTCGGCAGCTGCTGCTGAGATCAACCTATCTCTGTCTATTCTATCTAGTTACCCCTCTATATACAAATACACTTTTTAAACTTTTCATCTGTACCAAGGCCCCTCCTATGCTGTTTCATTAACCTGCAAATGTTTATTTTACAAATTTTTTAGATCAAATAGTACTGTATGCTTCTAAAGCTAACTTATATGAGAATTGTCTACAGTCAGAAGACAATCGCCTGTGATATCATGTCATTTGTTTTTTGATTATCAGGTTGCTGTAGACCTAGTTATAATCATATTTATACAATATAGTTATAATGATATTTATACATGATCAAACTAGTGTTAATTTCTCCGCTTCAGTGATGTCCAGCGGCAGAATAACAGCTCGTTAATTCATGCTCGTGCAGATGATGAGACGGACAAAAGTAATTAATGCATGCCATTCTTTTACTTATTTTCGTGTTGTCAGATTCACAGTGCAAACAGCTCCCGGTAGGAATAATTCGAGTGAACATAAAACAAAGCCAATTAAAACTTTCTTGCTCTGCTAGCTGCACAGAACACAGCGAGCTCACATAATCCAGCATGCGTGTCGCACTACACTACCCACAATACACTTCGCTATGGACTACAAATCCCGTAAATATTCCATTTCCCCTCTCCTACAACACTAATGTGCAACTTAAGCAAAACTGATAGTAAAATAGTTTTACATTTGGTTTTGTAGTTCGGGCCTAAATAAATGTTTGTTGCCGTTTTTAATCGTTTTAAGTTCATTTGAATGACTATATATAAACCATTTGACATTATTAACGCATTTATTGGGTAAAATTGTTAGTTTTTACTGTCATTCAATGTGTTTTGGTCATTCTCAATGCACTGTCACTTTAATTGAGCGTGAGCAGCGCGTCAAAAATAGACCCAGCGCCGAAACTATCGCTGCACTGCTGCTTCGGCAACGCTCACGCCTCGCTCTGACGCGCTGCTGCTGCGTGCGGTATGAAAGCTCTAATCTGTTAACATGGACGCCGAAAACACACGCGCTGCTCACGCGCTGCTCACGCTCTGCTCACGCGCCGCTGACGCTTGCGGTGTGAAACAGGCGTTAGGTGTAATTTGCTTTCAAACTATTTATATAGTTCAGTTTTAGCAATCTTCATGTTTACAATTGTGCTCCCTTTGTAGTACACTATGAAAACTTTGATGTCATTTAGAACACAGCCTTATGGCGAAAGCTACAGGTGACCTATTATTTAAAAGCGGAATTTATGTTACGTCTCTAAAGCTTGTGAAAACAAAAAGCATACGTTAATTCTTTTCGTTTGTAGTGGGTTATTTATTAAGTATCTGTACTGTATATGACAAGGGCCAGCTGGTTAGAACTTTCTGCAGTGGTTTACATGTGTCAAATTGTAAAAGTACACTTTTCGTAGACTTAATAATAATAATAATAATAATAATAATAATAATAATCATCATCATCATTAATATTATTGTAAAAGTATGATTTTTTCATTTCTAATATATATTAAATATAAAATTTAATTTTATAATATATAGTGTCATTATTTCATTATTTATTTATATGATTTATATGATATTAGAATACGTGTTAGCTTGTAAGTGATATGTTTTATAATAAAATATGTAATGTACAACTTCTCAATAATATTAGTAAAGCAAACTTGGGTCCTATATGTGCCATTTACATATATTTCAGTTAATATGGAAAGCGAGTGCATGTTTTTACCAAATCTAAAATTGGATTTTATTTTAAATGCGAGTGCGTGTAAAACAATATAATTTACACAAAGAAATTATCGTTTTTTCTCTAAAGAAGTTGTTACTCCATCCAGTTTAGAGCATCATTATGGGCGTTTTACGTTTAACGTGGTTCAAGCGATGGATCTGCGACAGAGAAACTATGGGTTTTGGGTAACACTCGTCACTACATAGTTCTTTACCCAAACGATGCATCGTACTATGATAGTTCATCCGCGAGTTAAATCGTTGTTTGGGAATCGCACCCCAGAGCATTTCTACAGTTTACGCAATCTCCAGTTTACTTAAGATGTGATCACGATTCCACCAAATCATGGAAATGCTGCAAGTATGAATTGATAAATCACGTATGACTTGGCCAAACAGTGTATTTATAATCACTTGCTTTTCTGACACGCATACTGTAAATGACGCACTGTAGGCAGATCTAATCTCTCATTGAAATATGTAATTGTGATATATTTTATTTCATATATATATTTAATTGTCATATATTTAAAATACAAGTTCATGTTTAGATTTCAAGGGGGAGACCAGGGATAGTTGTAACACTTCCAATCTCTACAACCAAGAACCAGTTACAAATCAGTTGATTCACTTCACACATGCTCATATTAGTCCTCATATCACATATGAAAGAGTCCTGTGACACACAGCAGATATTAGACAGGAGAAACTACATTTCAGCTAAAAAAGTCATATTTTTTTACTTAAATTATTTTTGAGATAGAATGCCTGATTTGTGGTTAAAGCCATGTCATTTGTGTGTCTGTGTGTGGATATATTTAATCCACATTGTCGGTGGTAATGTTTTAGCTGTTAACTGTAAGGAGAACAGGTTCATGGCCACATAACGCTGGGTCAGTTGTAACAGCAAAACTCTTGCCAGTAAAATCTGTATTTTTATATCATTGTAATTTCAGTTTTCCTACAGCTCTTGAAGAGAAAGAAGTCAAAGTCGTTTGAGTTCAGTGTTTGACCTCTGTGGGCTCATGAAGCCTGCATACACAAATAGGGCACTATTTTAACGATCCATGCGCAAAGTGCAAAGCACAAAGCGCCAACGCATTCAGGGCCTGTCACTTTTGATAATATAAGGATGGAAAAATACGATTTGTGCCATGGCGAAAGGTCTAAAAGTGTCACGGTTGCAGGTTTGTGCGCTCTTCCGGAGTGTCTGTTTGATCATGTTGGTTTGTTTTTGTTCTCCTTGTGTATCTGTTTTGATCACGTGTGATGACGGCACTCAGCTGGCTTGATGAGCCCGCCAGCTGAGGCTCATATTCGGGCCTATATATGGGCCACGTTTTCTGTGTGTCTTTGTCAGTTCGTTATGTGTGCTTATGGTGTGCTGTTTTGTCTGTGTGCTTAGGATCTAAGGACTAATTTCTGGACCCTGTTTCCTGTGTGATTCCTGCCCGATTTCTCCTAACACTAGCACCACATTCATTACTTGCTTTTTGTTTGACTTTGTCAATAAATATTATTTTTGTTAAACTTGGATCCCCTTGAACATTCTATTATTCGTGACAAAATAACTGACCTTCACCATGGATCCAGCGAGTGCATCACAGATTTCGGAGTTCCTCACAACCAGCAATGCCCGGATCGATCGCCAAGATGAAGCGTTGGCCACCACAGCACAGGCTATCCAGGCCCTGGTTGGGCAGGTTTCACTGCTGACTTCGCATGTACAACAGCTGGGTTCTAGAGCAGCTCAAGCGGATCCTGCACCAGCCCCGGAGGTGATGCCTGCGCCAGTGATTGCTAACGCTAGCCGCTCTGCTGAGCCTCGCCTTCCCCCTCCGACCTGCTATGCTGGAGAGCCTCACTTGTGTCGGTCCTTCCTGGCCAAATGCTCCCTGTACATCACCCTGCAGCCATCCTTGTTTTCGTCTGAGCAGTCCAAGGTGGCGTTCGTAATCACCCTCTTGTCTGGAAGAGCAGCCCAATGGGGTACCACAGCATGGGAGAAAAAGCTACCGTGTTGTTCATCCTTCGATCTTTTCTCCAAAGAACTCAAAAAGGTCTTTGATAGGGCCGCCTCTGGGAGAGAGGCCGCCCGAATCCTTGCTGAGCTCCGCCAGGGGAATCGGAGCGTGGCGGACTATTCATTCGAGTTCCGCACGTTGGCTGCTGAAAGCGGTTGGAACGCGAAGGGCTCAATGGGACACGTTTCTACATGGGCTTTCGGATCGGCTCCAGGATGAGATCTACTCTTTAGATCTGCCTAAGACGCTGGACGAATTACTGGATCTGGCTATCCGGGTGGATTCCAGACTGCTCCGCCGTGAGAGTCGCTTGAGGCATGGCAGATTTCTGGACCCTGTTCCTGAGCTTCCGGTCTCGGCGGTGGCGCCGGAGATGAGTAGCGCTGACCCGGAGCCCATGCAGGTGGGCAGATCCCGCTTGTCCGTGCAGGAGAAGCGCCGTCGGAGAACTGAGGGACTCTGCCTTTACTGCGGGGGGGCGGGGCATCGGGTGGCTTCCTGTCCCGTAAAAGACAACACCCATCAGTAGGTAAGAGGTTACTGATGGGTGAAATCAGTTTGGACAAATCCTCTGCGGTGGCCACATTACTACCTGTCACCATAACATGGGGTTCCGGAAGCCAGAACACCCACGCCCTTGTCGATTCCGGGGCGGGGTTCTTTTTTGTGAAAAAGAAGGATGGGTCTCTTAGACCCTGCATTGACTATCGAGGGCTGAACAGCATCACGGTGAAGAATATGTATCCTTTGCCGCTGATGTCTTCAGCATTCGAGCGTCTGCAGGGGGCTTCGTTTTTCACGAAATTAGATCTCCAAAACGCATATCATTTGGTTCGCATGAAGCAGGGTCATGAGTGGTAAACCGCGTTATTGACCCCCAGGGCGCATTTTGAATATTGTGTTCTTCCGTTCTGGCTTTCTAATGCTCCTGCAGTTTTCCAAGCACTCGTAAATGACGTGTTGCGAGACATGATAGATCATTTTATTTATGTCTACCTGGATGACATTCTGATTTTTTCTCGTTCTCTCCAGGAACATGTGCAGCACGTCAGGCGAGTGCTTCAGCGGCTGCTAGAGAATGGGCTTTTTGTCAAGGCGGAGAAATGCGTGTTCCATGCACAGTCTGTTCCCTTTCTAGGACACATTGTGTCAGTCGAGGGGGTGCGCATGGATCCAGAGAAGGTTCAGGCTGTGGTAAATTGGCCAATTCCGGAGTCTCGTAAGGCCCTGCAGAGATTTCTGGGCTTCGCCAATTTTTACCGGCGTTTTATTCGCAATTTCAGCCAGCTCGCCGCCCCTCTGACGTCCTTAACCTCCTCCAGACTTCCTTCAGGTGGTCGAGCGCAGCACAGGCTGCATTCTCCAATCTGAAGAGCCGCTTTGTTTCAGCTCCCATTTTAGTGACACCTGATCCCTCCCGGCAGTTTGTGGTGGAGGTTGACGCGTCAGAGGTGGGGGTGGGCGCTATCCTGTCCCAACGCGCCGCCTCGGAAGACAGAATTCATCCGTGCGCGTTTTTCTCTCACCGATTATCTCCCGCAGAACGAAACTACGACATTGGTAATAGGGAGTTGTTGGCTGTCAAACTCGCTTTGGAGGAGTGGCGTCATTGGTTGGAGGGTTCGGAGGTTCCCTTTATCGTTTGGACCGATCATAAGAACCTCCAATACATCAGGTCCGCCAAACGACTCAGCTCCAGGCAGGCTCGGTGGGCATTATTTTTCGGACGTTTCGACTTTACCATCTCTTATCGGCCGGGTTCCAAAAACATCAAACCCGACGCGTTATCCCGTCTTTTTCGATTCTTTCGAGCGCAATACGTCTCTTGAGCCCATCGTTCCCCAGAGGATTTGTATTTCTGCAGTGACATGGGAGATCGAGAGCAGGGTTCGCACAGCCCTGGACGGGGTAACGCCCCCGGTCGGATGCCCACCTAGTCGATTGTTTGTGCCGGAGGGGATTCGGTCTGACGTCATTCGATGGGGACATTCCTCCAAAGTGGCTTGTCATCCAGGGGTGAGTCGTACATTATTTTTAGTTAAACAGCGATTCTGGTGGCCAGCTATGGCACGGGACATACGCGAGTTTGTTTTGGCCTGTTCAGTTTGTGCTGTTTCTAAGACTTCTAATCGCCCTCCTGCTGGACTCCTTCAGCCGCTGTCAGTGCCTTCGAGACCGTGGTCGCACATTTCGCTAGATTTCGTCACCGGTCTCCCGCCATCTGGTGGCAATACGGCTGTTTTGACCGTTGTGGACCGGTTGTCGAAGGCTACTCATTTTATTCCTCTGCCCAAATTACCCTCAGCTAGAGAGACAGCGGATGCTGTCATTAATCACGTCTTTCGCATTCATGGCCTCCCGATGGATGTGGTTTCTGACAGGGGGCCTCAGTTTGTCTCTAAATTTTGGAGAGAATTCTGTCATTTATTGGGAGCGACTGTAAGTCTTTCTTCTGGTTTTCATCCTCAGAGTAACGGACAAACCGAAAGGGCCAATCAAGATCTCGAGCGCATGTTACGTTGTTTGGTTTCCCAGAATCCCTCCTCTTGGAGTCAGCAGCTCCCATGGGTGGAGTACGCACACAATTCATTACCAGTGTTGGCTACGGGCCTTTCTCTGTTTCAGGGTAGCTTAGGTTACCAGCCACCAGCTTTTCCCAGTCTGGAATCCGAAGTCGTGGTTCCCTCCGCCCACGCCTTTGTCCAGAGGTGTCGACGCACTTGGAACAGGGCCAGACAGACCCTCCTCCAAGTGGGTGCGCGCACCAAGGCTAAAGCCGATCGCCACCGGTCGAAGCCTCCTGTTTACGTCGTCGGTCAAAAAGTGTGGCTTTCAACTAAGAATATTCCCTTGCGTTCCGTATGTAATAAACTTGCACCTAAATTTATTGGTCCATTTACTGTCATCAAGATCATTAGTCCGGTGGCAGTCCGCCTTAAACTTCCTCCAGCGTACAGGAGAATACATCCCGTGTTTCATGTTTCTAAATTAAAGCCCGTTTTTCATACGGCGATTTACCCCCCCCACTCTCTAATCGATGATTACAATCGCCAGGTAAGCGCTTCTGGGAGCACCAGGAGGTGCTCTTGAGAGAGGGGTAATGTCACGGTTGCAGGTTTGTGCGCTCTTCCGGAGTGTCTGTTTGATCATGTTGGTTTGTTTTTGTTCTCCACGTGTATCTGTTTTGATCACGTGTGATGACGGCACTCAGCTGGCTTGATGAGCCCGCCAGCTGAGGCTCATATTCGGGCCTATATATGGGCTACGTTTTCTGTGTGTCTTTGTCAGTTCGTTATGTGTGCTTATGGTGTGCTGTTCTGTCTGTGTGCTTAGGATCTAAGGACTAATTTCTGGACCCTGTTTCCTGTCTGATTCCTGCCCGATCTCTCCTAGCACTAGCACCACATTCATTACTTGCTTTTTGTATGACTTTGTCAATAAATATTATTTTTGTTAAACTCGCACATGGATCCCCCTGAACATTCTTTTATTCGTGACAAAAAGGGTTGATTTTATTTTCTTAATGAGTTATAGGTGTGTTTTGAGAATAAACCAATCAGAGTCTCATCTCCCATTCCCTTTAAGAGTTAGTTGTGTCGCGCCATGGTGCATTTACTATTTACATGACGTAAAGAAAGTGTAAGTGGAAAAACAGAGCATCTACAGCGCAGATATCGCTACTGTGGATAGGGAAACCTTGTACGCACAGACATCAATTAGCCTATAAATAATTAATTTTGTTTGTTAAGCGCAAATATTTGTTTCAAAACTATTTCTAAATTCAGTTCTAATTTCCAGGAAACGAATAAATGAAAGATAATAACGAAATGTGTTCAAAAAAAGAGTTATATCCAAATACACATGCTGTACCCCATTTAGTGTAAAACCGGACAGGTGGGCAAAACTAAGCTTGTTTTAATAAAACAAATATAAATATGCATATAATAAATAATACTACTAATAATAATAAGGTTGTATGTGTGAACAGGTCCTTTTTGAAAATACCGGTAAATTCGTTCTGGCTATTTTCCGGAAAGAGAAGTTGTAACATTACCGGCAATTTGCCGGAATGCTGCGCTGTGTGAATGCAGAAGGAAGATTACCGTAATAAGCGCGTGCACGTCTAGAACGTGCTGACGTGAGACGTCTGCTTTAGCCAATCACAACAGTCAGACGCATTTACGTCCGCGCGGTTTGTGAGAATAAAAACCTTTGAATATTTTTCCAGACACATTTAGCTGCTAGAAGTTAGTCAGATCACGTTTATATGTTCTTCTTAATGCCAACTGTGTAAATAATCATCGATGAGATGCTTATGATAAGCCGTTGTTTGTTTACCTTCAAGCTTTGCGTGTGCCTGTAAAACAGCCTGTGAGCGCCTGCACACGCACATATTATGAACATCTCGACATGAGAAAGTGATCCTGCGAAAGTTGTTCACAATATTGATCATCCAATATTGATCATGAGTTTGTAATTTAGTCAAATGTTTACAAATACAAGCGCAGCCGTTTAAAGCTCATTTGTGGTGAATGATGTCAGAAATTACCGGTATTTTGGAATGGATGTGTGAATGCTCTTTTCCGGAAAATTTCCGTAACGTCCTCGCCTGTGTGAACAGCGCTTTTTTGAATATACCGGTAAAGTCGTTCCGGAAATTTTCCAGATATTTACCGGTATCACTGTGTGAAAGGGGCTATAGAGAAATATAACAGAAGTACAACTATCCCTGCTCTCCCCCACACAAATATGTCATATGTACATGCAGCATATTTTTCCAAATGTTAAAAATGGTTTAGATATGATATGAGGTCCAAGCTCATTTACAGGTTTTGATGAATATAGGCTACTATATGCTAATACTTCACCTTTAAGTACAGCATTTTATTTATTTACTTCTGTCTATTGTACGAACAGAACTGATTTTAATTAACTTTTAAATTCATTTTATTGAAACGTAAGCACACTACAGTGTAGTACCTGTTCCTGGAGATCTACCTTCCTGCAGAGTTCACCAGCAACCCTGATCAAACACACCTGTCTTTAATTACCAAGAGCTCCTTCAGATCCTATTTAGTTGGTTTAGTTGTGTTTGATAAGGGTTGGAGCTAAGCTCTGCAGAAAGGTAGATCTCCGGGAACAGGGTTGAGCACCCCTGGTTTAAACAATTTCTAATGTTTAAAGTGTCTGATGTTATTTTATGAATAAATCTGCCTTGTTTTTGAACTGTGCAGCGCTGTAGTTGATTAAATAGGCCTACTACGCCACTATATTTCAATGCTAATCATTAGGTGCTACTTGGAGAGACAAATTCTTTCTGAGGTGAAAAAGTTTGAGAACCACTGATCTATACCAAACAACATCCCTTTCATCTGTTAAGGACGTCCATCGATGCACCCGTCCATCTGGTTTTCCTAAAACGAAATTCCTGACCAACCAGTCGTTGCTGAGGTGTGTGATTCCCTCTTTTTCTCCATGTGCACAATTCCAATCTGCAAAATACAGTAGAAAGATGTCAAGTCATTCATTTATCTTAACACCATTCTTTGGACATTTCATCTACCATTGTCTCCAGTCTGGTTCTGATCAATGCTAACAAATAACATTTCACAGCTAAAAGTAAATACTCTACAAGGAATTGAATTGATAAATGTGTTACAATATTTAGTAAAACTGGCAATAAAACAAATAACAATCAAAAGCTACAAATGTTGAACAGGTCAATATAAACTACAAACAAATAAAAACAGTAATATGGAATATATGTTAAAGCTGACAGCATACAAAATACATCATAACAGATGCGTTTATCTGACGATATAACAAATAACAATCTGCAAATGTTAAACAAGATAGCAATATACAAATGAAGCATGTAAACAAAACAAAATACTATCTATCGGTCTACCAACCTGGCAACACAATATATGGCATTCTACGATTATACGTTAGGTTAATAAAGAAGATAACAGAATACACAAACTATATATATGTTCAAAATCCTAAAATTGACAAGTCGATAATACAGCAATCTCCATTTCCAAGCAACACTCAGAACAACATACAGTCTAGCCAAGAAAGGACGTGGAAAAACAACTATAACGATCTGAAACGATACGACAGAGAGAAATACTAAAATCTTTAGTGTCCTTCAGCAAAAGCACGTCGAAATAATCAAATATAATAACCTAAAATTATACTTTCAGAGAGATCTTTACATACCGCTACTGTCAGCGATGGTCACACACTTTATGCAGGTCACACTAGTTTTCCAACGTCATCGAGCGCATCGAACACGTTCTTTTTTTAGAACGCCGCGGACTATGGTAACCACAGCAACGCCACCCCGCCGCCATATTTAATCACCTTTATTAAAAATAATAAAAACTCTGTTAAGGATTTGTGTCCCAGTTACGCTATCTTTTGAGTATATAGTGTATATAATAGAAACTTTGATTCTCAGTTTGACTGAATTGTGTATGTGTACATTCTATTTTAGTGCATATGTCTTATATTTCTGTATCTTACCTGTATGTAATTTAAAAAATAATAATAATAAAATATAGTTTACTTTAAGCCACCAGAGAGTATGTAGTCACAATTTTGTGTCTCAAATTGTAGGATAAATCATTATATAATAGCTAAACGTCTAATGGTCCGCTTCGTTCCGTTGCTCCGATATCAACGCGGCCGCCATCTTCTTAATCCGGTCATCAATGCGTTATAAACAGAAGCAACTGAACGGAGGCGCTGCTGTTTTCTTCCATATAAAATCCAATAATGCTTAAATGTATTAACGGATTGTAATTTTATGGTGTGAAAAAACTCTAGTTACCTAGAAGTAAGAAAGCTCGAACATGTATATTTTAAAGTATAAAAAAAGATGTAGGCTATCAAAACAGTGCTGGAATCCTCTTTTATGTTACATGTTTGAAAAGTTAACAAAAACAGTTTATAAAAAGTAATGAATTACATCAATACAATAGTATAAACGTTATACGTATAGGCCTGTGTATGTGTGTATGTATGTAAATATGAGCATTTATTTTACCCCAGTAAGTTATATCCAATGGAGCGTCTGCGCTATCCTGCCGATTCTGACGGGCAAGTGCGAGTAAAAGACGTCTCGTTTTACGCTTGAACAACTAAATGAATGCCAAAGTTTATTTAACTGAATGTATTTTAATTACATTACAACATGAATGCTGTAAAAGGAACCGTATGGAAAAAAACTCACAATAATAAGTTTATAAGTATATGGGAACAACACTAGCTCGGCATATACCCAATTATATTCATCTGTCTGTCTCCATATTCTACTGCATCTCTGAATATTACACAGCACCAAAAATGTAAAAAAAAAAAAAAAAAAAAAAAAAATATATATATATATATATATATATATATATATATATATATATATATATATATATATATATATATATAAAATATATACACACACACACACACACACACACACACACATATATATATATATATGTTATTAATTCCCCAAATTATTAAATGTTCATCTGGAGCTGTTTCATTGTAACAGTTGAAACTGTCAGTAATATGTTTATTATTATTATTTACAAAAGATGAAAAAAAAAAATAGCATACATTAGAAAAAGGCTGCAAATAAATTAGCTAACAGTTTAGCCTATTAAAATGAACAGCTTTTATAAAGAAATTAAATCAAGTTATCAAATCTCGTTAACCTTCTTCACTGTGCAACTGAAACATTCTGATTACAGAGCTGATTAAATGAATCTGATTTAGATTTTTCGTTTGATCACATTGAATAACGGTGTCACTTTAAAATTGCACACATCTAACATTATAATAAAAACATTTGATTGCTTTCCTAATTTTAATGCTCATTTAAGACAAATTTGGTGTGTTTAAAAGAAAACCCACCAAAATCGACATGATGTTGTTATTATTATTATGGGTATGTCTGTTCAAATATGCACCCAAAACCCAGAGTGTCCACTTTCACTCCTTTAAATCGTGTGTGCAGAATCAATTTGGGAAATAGCTTCGTGACTTTACGTAACTTGCATGTGATTTATCAGATTTTGACCAACAAGCTTTGCGATACTTGATTTTACTCCACAATACATCCCTGTGGAACAATAAATATATTTATTGTAATCAAAAATCTTTTGTTTGTACGGTTTTGGATGGAAAAAGGAATTGGGCTGTATCACATTTGGTGGATAATTGTGTTCATTTTTTACATCATAGTTATTTATGTGTTAAATTTAGTCTTCCATGCTCGTTTATAGAATATAATAATCAAGGTCATTCCAATTTCCCTACAAACAATAATTAAACAATTTATATTATATTCAAATTGTATATCAGAATAAGATCACTCGACTGTGTTTTTTGTTTGCTTGTATTTAATAAAAATAATACTTTTTTTTTTATAACAAAGAATATTACAACTAAACTTGCTTTTTAACTGTTGTTTTTATACTATTATTATTTACATTGTGTCATGTTTTGGTTAACAACAGTTTTTACCTGTTAGTTATTATATCTTTGCAAAGGTGAGGTGAGAATAAATTATTGATCATGTTTACATAAATACATAAACATGCTGAACGATTGCAAAATACTAATTCAATCTGGATGTTTCCTTCTCACAACTAATTTAGTTTTTCTCAGTGGCTTTGGTGCATTTCTCACTACACTATTTACATTTGCACAACAGGTCATGCATTTCTCTAAACAATTAGTCATTTGAGCACATCCTAGTTGCAGTTTCTCATTCCTTTCAACAAACTGAAAATGCTTTCGGACATGCATCAATTGCTTTCATACAACTCTCTGCTGTTTATAACATTATCATTCGCTTATGTCATGTCAGTCAAAATGTACTTGCTGAGTCAAAAAACGTGTAAATGCTGAATAGTCATTCCATATAAAACTAACAGTCCTCATTTCAGTACTTGAGTCATTACATACAAAAATGTTGAACTTGATGTAAAAATCGGTCAAGCAAACTTTATAAAAAAAAAAAGATTTAACTTCATTTTCCTGAAAATGTCTTTAAAATTGAACAATTTGATGAATGATTTACAGACCTGTGTATGTTGCAGGTTCAGGTCCAATATGTACTGCAATATTGTTTACAGTTGTGCACAGTTCAACCTAAAGGGAGTTTATGTTTGTTGTAAATAAGGCCCCGTTTACACTAGTGCGTTTTAGTTTTAAAACGGCGTTTTAGAATGAAAACGATCCGCGTCCACACTCGCGTTTTACCCAGCGTTTCTGAACTGCTCTCCGTCCACACCAATGTCCACACCAAAACGCTGAAAACGCACATCACGTGACCACACACACACACTTTGGCAATCGCTGGAGCCCATCTACCCAGATGAGAGCTCTGCTAGTCGGACTTCTCATCAAGCATCTCCCGCTGGATCTAATCTCACTATATTTATTAAACGTGATATTTCATTCATCTTGTTGTCTTTATCTAACGACATATTCCCTGACTTTGGTCATTGGAATCTATTACTTGTTCTCAGGTAACATGTTTTGGCTGAGCGCAAAGATAAGTTAATGATTAATGTAACCACGTAGCCTATTCTGTATATTGACTGATCGCTTGTCTTTATTTCCTATAATGTATAAAGTTATTGTATGTTATACTTTTATAATGGCCATTATCGATTATTAAAACTGATATTCAGATATATTAAAACTGAGATGCAGCCTTGATCAAACTTGCGAAGTCTGAACTTACACGGAGAAGATTCAGGACTGAACTGTGTGTTAGGCTATTTATTATTGAGGAAAAGCCCCAATCAGAGAGGCGAATGTCTGCAGCCCCGCCTATTTTCAGATGTCTCCGTCTTTCCCCATCCACACTGAGACGGAGCAGCAGCGTTTCAGAATGAAAACGGCCTCTCCAGCGTTTTCGAAACGCTCCGTTTTCGGCGCTCGAGAACTCCGGCGTAGTGTGGACGGATGGCGTAACCGTAGCAAAACTTATGCGTCTTCAAACTAAAACGCACTAGTGTAAACGGGGCCTAAGGGTGCATTTATTCTTTTGCACAATGCTGTGAATAAATTAGGATTGTAAAGAGCAAATGCAGAGTAAAAATGTGAAACATACATATTCAGTGTCTTGTACTCAGATACCTCACTAAATGCAGTGATGTCCAACTTCACTGTAGTTTTCAAATGGCTGTGCAAATAGTGCTGTCTTGAGCATTTTCAGGAAGTGTCACCAAAATCTGACTTTTTTTGCATTGAAAAAATGTCCAGAGTAAGCTGTCATGATGAAAACACGACTAAGCCATTTGACTATCTTGTTCATAAACAATGGTGTCAGGACTTTTCATTTTGATGACACTGACACTTTGATTGACATGAATACTTGCTTTTGAGGAACGAACTGTCCATTTTGAGCATGTGATGCGCTTTTGCAGTTTGCACAAATTGTTTTGAGAAATGCATTAACTGTTGTGCAGAAATGCACTAGTGTTGTGAGAAACGCACCAAAGCGACTGAGAAAAACTGTAACACCAAGGCACTTTTTCGTACTAGGACATTCACTGTCCACAAGTTGTATCAAGTAATTTTGCAGGGACACAACATTGCTCAATGTATGTTATGAATTCATTTCCCTTACTGTATTAATGGCATAAATATAAATACTGTATGTCAGCAAGGTCTCAGACTTATTTGTTATTTTGGGGCAAATAATCATTTTTAAAAATGAATACACTAGTCATTTAATAGTTGAAAATACACCAATAAGGTTTGAGATCTTTATTCTTTGGCTAAAGGAGCCTGCTCAAAGCCAGTAAAATACAAAGCAAGCTTTACTAACACTGGTACACCAACTGAATAATGCTTCATACACATAACAAGAGCTTATTATTCATACAAATTATTATTTTTGTATCAAAACCAGGAGGTATTTACGTTCAATTTGCCTGATATCAATGCTACTTCAACCATCTGCAAAAGACTCAATCGTATTATTGAAAACAGGGCAAACAAAATACTTTCCCTCCTATATTTCACAAATCTTGAGGACTTTAGAAATGTATGAAAATACAGAGAATTGGGAAAAAAAATCTCATTTAGATGTCTTATCAAATCTTAGTGAGGCTGTAAGGAATCCTGAGTGCTCTGGACAGTTTGTTAGTGTACGACGTTTCGAAAGCAATAATAAATAGCACCACAAAAAGCCTGAGTCAATCAATTGTAACAAATATTGCTGCGGTTTTCTGATTGGGATGTGAAGCTGCAAAATAAAAAACAAAAGTAATAATATTAATAATACACAGTTCCTATGAAGTTGTTGCATAGTATAACAAAAAGTACACCGATAAGACGTTGCCCTCCCCCGCGATAACAGATTTAAAATGGCTGAAACTAAAACGCCACTTAACCTAAAAGGAAAATCTCAAAACCTGAACTGAAATTGCAAAGGTAGGTACCAACAGCTAAAGTTTAATATTATTATTATTATTAGAAGAAGACCTCCTAAACCTACAGCGCTCTTTCATATGATTTTAAGATATATGTATTTCTAAAAAAAATAATAATAAGGAAACAACGAAAACCTCAGGAGACAAAATGATAAACGTTCAATTCTGGCAATTTTTGTGAACAAAATCTCAGAAAAACACAATGTTTGAAAATATTAATGCAATTCTTTTTTTACATTTTAACAGCAAGAGTAGAATTAACCATTTTACAATGTTGTTTGCTTTTTTTAATTACAAAATGAACACATTAGGCTATTTAAAAGAACATTTCACCTATATGAAACCTGTCACAATTGGCTCGCCCTAGATATATCCTAGGTGTCAATATATCCTTTAGTCTTTCAGATGAACATAATCAATGCTACATTAACTAATATCCTGGCTCTTCCTGCCATTATAATGGCAGTGAATGGTGCTCGAGTGTTTAAAGCTCCAGTAAGCATGTCCAAAATGAACACATTAGGCTGTTTAAAGGAATATTTCACCTAATGAATGAAACCCATCCCAATCTGCTCACCCACAATATATCCTAGCTGTACATGCCTTTAGTCCTTCAGATTAACATTAACGTTATATTATTAACTACTATCCTGGCTCTATAATAGCAGTGAATGGTGCTCGAGTTTTTAAAGAGTTTAAGCATGTCCATTCATCATAAAAGTGAACTATTTAGTACAAGTGGAATAATCAATTGCTTAAAAATATCAATACCTTAATCCATTTCATGTTAGGCTTGTCAGAAGTATCGACTTTGGTACCAATCACTACTAAAATTTTAAAAACGTCCCGTTAACATTCTCACTGCTGATTGGCCATTGTGTTACCATGCTTAAGATACAGATATAAACACAGATAAACAAACACTGGAGCGTTTCAAAAGCCACGTCTATCAGCTGATCCATCATATGAGCGATGCGCTGAGGGGTCGACTGTTCCATGTGTATCCGTGTTTGCCAGGTGAAGATTGGTAAACCGATGGTCTTCTTAGCCAATCACAGTCATATCTGTTACATAAACACAACGGCCAATCAGTGGTACTGAAGTACATGCTCATGTAAGCGGGAAATAAACAAAAAGAAAACGTTTTAAAATTATAACGTGAACATTTTTCGTTAAAATTCTTTAACTCTGCTCATTGGCCATCATGTTGCTCAACAGATACAGATATGATCACAGACACAAAGCGTTTCAGAAGCCTTAGGGGATATGTCATATGAGCGATCTGCTGAATGAACGACTGTTTCACTTGGCTACGAAACGCTCCAGTGTCCGCGTATTTGTGTTTGCGCTAGGTTAGTGGTGTCCAAACACGTTCCTGGAGGGCCGGTGTCCTGCACATTTTAGTTCCAACCCCAATTAAACACATCTGAACCAGCTAATCGAGCTCTTTCTATGTATACTAGATTTTTTTTACTAGATAGAAAGTTGGAGCTAAACTTCGCAGCACACCGGCCCTCCAGGACCGAGTTTTGACACCCCTGCGCTAGGTGAACAGTGGGGAAGAGTGGTGAATCTTATTGGATGATCACAGTCATATCTATTGCGCACATGAACACAACAACCAATCAGCAGTATTTAAGAACACGCTATAATGTTGGCGGAAAACTGACATTTAAAAAATTACGAATTACCGTTTGGTATCGAAATCGATACCTTTGACAACCCTACTACATACGAGACTCATATTATGACATAATGGACAATAAAATAAGAATCGACATACTGTGTTGGAGTTGTTTTCTGTACTCGGGCTGCATAAGTATCAGTGTTAAAATGGTGTGTGAACATTACCGTATTCATTTCTTCTATTGCACTAATGCCAAATCATTCTAGTTAGCTTCTGCAATATAGGTTAAATGTTCAAACTCAGCTCAGATTTTTAGTACAAATCATTTGCTTTGCTTCTTTAGGCATTCATTAACTCACTGAAGTCTTCCAGACTACTTTTGTGACGGATGGATGCGCTTTTCGGAGCTTCAAAAACTCAAGCACTATTCACTTCCATTAAATCTGGGAAGAGCCAGGATATCGGAGTTTCATCTGAAAGAAAAGCTTACATAAGACGGCAAGTAAATTACGAATCAACTTTCATTTCTGGATGAACGACTCCTCTAAACTGAGATGAGTCAATACTGGATGTACAGGACGAGAGTGTATGTGCAATCAATTGAAATGTAAATAAAAAAAGTGCCCTATTGACAATAGTGCTCTCTCTCCACTTTCGCAATTCGAGCTATGAGAAAAAAATTGAATAAGACAAAAGCAAAATCCTCAGTCTCCAGCAGCATATATATATATATAGTATCCGTTTTACATCCCCTTAAGGCACCTGCACATCATAAACAACGACAACAGAAAAAGCAAGGATTCAGGTTTTTTTCACATACTGTAGTAGCAAACTGACAACGTTTTCAACCTGAAACTACAGCCACCTTAGTCCACATGAAGGCAGTCCATTCGAGTTTCCACATAGACAAAACGCTCCAAAAGTCTCATCGCTTCATGTCTATCGTAGTCCTGAGGGCCATAAATATCTCAGTCATCCACGTACATTCAGTCTCAATCACGACTCTCCTCTTTAAACAGTCTTAAAACACACCCGTATGGAGCTCAGGAGGCAGTGACGCCCTCCCATTCCACCAAGTACTCTACTTTGCCGTCGTTTGTGATGCGGCGAGCGAGGACACGGTACTTCTCTCCGCAGGCCAGGCGACCGGCGGCTCCGAAGTAAGTGCTGATGGAGCTCTTGAGGTGGTTGAGCTGGGTGTTGGGGTCCAGGCCCTGCATGATGTCCATGCTGCTGTACAGGCAGGAGGGAAGAGCGCTGGGTTCCGGGATGATGTTGTTGGTGGTGGGTTGTGGTTCTGTGTTGCTGGCTGGAGGAATCTCTGGATTTGGGGGCTGCAGTGCTCGTCGTGGACGTCCTCGGCGCCTCTTAATTGGGGGCTGTGTAATGGTGGGCCAAAAACATCCAGTGCGTGGTCCACTCGGACTGCCCAAACTGCAGGGGAATGGAGTAAACAGGTTAAATCATCAGAATGGGAATTTAGTAATGAATGAAATGGGCATTAAGTTGAAACACCCTCTAAACAACAGCAGGGAAGATGTGCGCCAGTCACTGAATCCAGCATACGGGTTCTCAACTGTCCTCCACAGTCTAAGGGCCTACTCACACTATGCCATCCGTACCGTGCCCAGGCCCGTTTCCCGGATCGTTTGAGAAGTGTGAGTGCGCTGAATCGGGCTCAAGCACGGTTCACTTGGCCAGCCCTGGCCCGGTTGGAAGAGGTGTGCCTGAGCGCGGTACACTTGGGCTTTGGCGCGGTACGCTTGTGTGTGAGCGCGAAACGCGCCAAAGCCCCAAACCGAAAGCGAGACGTGACTTTTAAGGGACTGTTTGATATGGATTTATTAATCATTTTTACTGTTTAGTGATCGCAAACTGCCGTAGTTTATTAAAGACGAGAACTCCTCACAGCACGCCAGCTGCACGCCTTCAGCAGATCTCCTCATTCCTGCAGCACGAGAGCTTTATGATCGTTTACGAGCGCCAAAAGTGGCGGATCTGTTCGGTAAAATATCTGACTGTGTGTCCCCGCATCCCTAAGGACTGTTTGGCGAAATATTTGACTGCATGTCACTGCATAACAAACCACTGACACGATATAACTAGAGAAATCTCCACTGTGCTGCTGAGTGAGAGCGTATGGCAAGCCGTTTTAACATTTAAACCTTGTTCTGACTATCCATAAATATATTTAGAGATATAATTATATATTTTGACAAGTCATTATTATAATTCGACTTGTCAGAATGACAATTAGAGATATCTGCAATTACAATTGTACTAGTACGAAATCAGATTGGAGATATCTGCAAATATATTATGACTAGTCATATTCCTTCATTGACTTCCATTGAAAAATATTTGCAGATATCTCTGAGTTTTGACTCGTCAAAAATCCAATTCAAGATATCTACAACTGTAATTCGACTATTAGTAAATTAATTAGAGATATCTTCAAATATATTTGTAAATATCTCTAAATATTACGAATTAAAGACATCTCCAAATGTATGACTAGTAAAAACTCAGTTAGAGATATCTCTAATTACAATTGTGACTAGTCAAAACTCATTTAGAGATATCTGCAAATATTTTTCAATGGAAGTCAATGGAGGAATATGACTAGTCATAATATATTTGCAGATATCTCCAATCTGATTTCGTACTAGTACAATTGCAATTGTAGATATCTCTAATTGTTGTTCTGACTAGTCGAATTATAATTATGACTAGTCAAAATATAATTAGAGATATCTCAAAATATTTTTATGGAGTCAGAACAAAGATTTAAATGCTAAAAAGGCTTGCCATAGAGAGCGCTTCTGAACAGTGCAGCAGCGATGACGTAAGCGTGCCGAGGCCCGATATGGTGTGAGTGCGGGCCGTCCGGGGAGAATGGGAGGGGGGACAAGCGTGCTTTGGCCCGGTTCGAGGCAACTGTACCTAGTGTGAGTACGGCCTAAGGGCCTACTTACACTATGCTATCCGAACCTTGCCCAGGCCCGTTTCTCGGATCATTTGAGAAGTGTGAGTGCTTTGAATCGGGCTACGGCACAGTTTGCTTGGCCGGCCCTGACCCGGTTGGAAGAGGTATGCAGAGCGCAGATCACTTGGGCTTTGGCGCGGCACTCTTATAGTGTGAGTGCAAAGCGTGCCTAAGCCCGAAACTGAAGATGAGATGTGACTTTTACAGGACTGTTTCCTATGGATTTATTAATCATTCTTACCGTTCAATAAACACAAACTGTCGTAGATTATTAAGGACGCAAACCCCTCACTGCACGGCAGCTGCACCTTCAGCAAATCTCCTAATTCCTGCACCACGAGGACTTTATGATTGTTTATGATTATCTCTACTGAACAGCGCACCATCGATGACGTAAGATTGCCCAGGCCCGAATGTAATGTGAGTGCAGGCCATCAGGGAGACAAGGTTCGAGGCAACTGTACATGGGCCCGATCCCAATATTACCCCTTAGCCCTTCCCCTCATTTTGCGAATGCTCGTGAAGGGGTAGTGTTGTCCCAATTCTCTTTTAGCTTAAAGACATAGGGCTTAGGGCAAGGGGTATACACCCCTTCAAACAAAAATTTTTCAGGACCACACTCGAAACCAAAGGGTAAGAAAAATTTTCCAGAATGCACCAGCCACAGCTGCATCCGGAAGTAAGGAGATCCACAAATTAGTATTTTTCGTCATGATAACAAATTTTTACAACAAACAAACACGTTTGAATATATTCATAACCGTGTTCGTGTTATATCATCATGCTTTAAAATAAAAAAAACCCTAAAATAAAAAATATTAAATTGCGTGATCTATAATCTCTAATAATAACTCCTGTATAGCAGTCCCACAACATTCTGACACTCGAAAACCCTGTCAGAAAAGTCTAGTGGTAGAGAATAAGCTTTTTACAGTGTCTGCTACAATGTTAATGTTGTTTTGGTGTGTTTACATAGATGAATATGCTCACTGTGTAAATACACAGTACAGTTACGATCCTATTTCCATATTAGATCGTTATGATAACATGATATAAGCCAGTGGTCACCAAACTTGTTCCTGGAGGGCCGGTGTCCTGCACATTTTAGCTCCAACCCTAATCAAACACACCTGAACAAGCTAATCAAGGTCTTGCTAGGTATACTTGAAACATCCAGGCAGGTGTGTTGAGGCAAGTTGGAGCTAAACCCTGCAGGGACACCGGCCCTCCAGGACCAAGATTGGTGACCCCTGATATAAGCCTTCAGTGATTTCCTGAGGATAAATACCAAAAAATAACACAACTGGAATTACTACAGCAGTCGCGATCGTCTGATCTCATATGAAGCAAGAGATCGCTATGACATGTGCAGGTGCTGTAATGCTGTCCCAATTCTTAGGGGTAAATTTTGAAGCCCTTTCCCTTCACACTTGGTTGTAAGGGCCAAGGGGAAGGGGTAGAGATACAAAAATAGAATTGGGATTGTGGCATAGTGCGAGTACGCCCTTATATTATCCACTGTGCTTGTCATAACGCTATCTGTGGCTGAAGTGACCACATTTTGTGTTTTATCTTTCGCTTGTTCGGTGGCCCTGAACTGTCAAAACTGTCAAATGTCCAAATCTTTTTGACAAAAGTTTTGGTGGCAGTGTGTTAAAATGAGTCTCACATTGTGAGGTTGAATTTATTTTTAAACATGCTAAAACTATGAATGAAAATTACAGATTCAGTTTGCAATAACTTTACTTGTCAAGAAAATGTGAAACTTAAATAACCATGATTAAATGAAGAATAAATCACCTGGACTGCCTTGAGAGGGTGGTTGAGGTAGTTTCACTGGTGCTGGTGGCTCCAACCGATTCAACATCTGAGGTACTTGATGAAGGCAAAAATGTTTCACTTTTGGCACTACAATATGCAGAGGGTGACAAAAAACACAAACAAATCACAATTATAATTGGCTCTCACTTCAAAAAGCACAATATGCATGTTGTGTTGATCTCCCTCACCTTTTTGAGGCCATCAGGTCTAGTGAGTTATTATCTATAGTTGGAAACTTTCCATCATTCTACAGAATAAAATGATTTAAATAAAAATATTGTCCACATTTTTTGTAATTTGTTATAAATCATTTGTATGCATTTACAGTGCTTAAAACAAAAAAATAAATAAATGTGAATTATCTTTAAAAATAATAATAAAAACAAAATCCCTTGTACCTGTGCCAGAAGTTCACTTGACCTTCTCAATTTGGCCAACGTCTCTAAAGAGTGTGTGTGGTACTTCCTCTTTCCTTTCTTCACTGCTCCGTTAGTAACAGGCCTAAAAGCAATTACAAAATAATGCTAAAAAAAATCCCATTTAATACATTTTATCTTAAAATATCATTGAGGAATTATTTCATGTTCTTTAATATTTAATAATAAAACTAAACTGTATAAACTCAGGAGGAAATAAAGAATGACTAACATGGATGAAAGAGGGGGTTTGGTGGCCTTCCTGCCTTTGATTTTGATCTCGTGGGAGGCTTTTTCCGGCTCTCGGTCAGACAGGAGCTCGGAGCTCTGAGGGGCTGGTGGGAAGCGGATTCGTAAGCCAAATAGGTGTTTCTTCTTCTTGATCTCTTTACCTGACATGAACCTAGGAGCCACAAGATCGACAAGATGAAGATAAATTCATTCAAGCTCTACTGTGTCGAGCTAAAATCTCCCAAGATGGATAAAGCAGAAAAACTCACATGTCGAGGTTGTTGTTAAGTGCTTCCAGAATGCATTCATATCGTTCTGCTCTCGGAGTCTCTGCAAGCTACAAAAAAAAAAGTTAAAGTGACCCTTGTGTGCTGTTGGGGATGTTTTCTTCCACTTTGGGGTGATTGAGTCTTTATTTGACCACAACCTACTCTGTGTTTCAGGAAACGGAATGATTTTCTGTGACAAATCTTATTTTGGGGAAATGCTTTAAATGTTAAATCAAATTCTACAATAGACTCATTTACATAACTTTCGTTATGTTGGTGGCCTGTTTTGCATCGCTTTCCATTAAATGACATTTTTTGAATGCATAACCCTGACACCAAATAATCATGGATTCTTGATTGTTGCTGGTTTTCCCTGTTAAGAAGAGGTCAAATTTTTATTTTACTGTTGATCATCAGTTGCATTGCAAAAAGGCTTTAGCCTTCTATATGTAGTGTGTTTGTTTGTTTGTGTGTATGTGTGTCAATAATAAAATCAAAATAAGCAGCTCAGCTGTCAGGACAAAGTAAACAATGTAAATGTATTTATGCACAAACACTATAATCTGCTGTTTTACTCTATAGAACTGCATATAAATGCCAAAAACTTTTTTGCACAGGCCTATCTAAGGCTGCATTTACACTGCAGATCTTGATGGTCTATTCCAATTTTGTGACTGTATCAGATTTTTTTGATGACCTGTTACATCATCTTTTAAAAGTGACTTGTATCCGATCGTCTGCATTTACACAGCACATGGCAAAGGCTCAACGACCAGGCGCTGACTAACAGCTGATAATTAAAGAGCGTTTTTTTCTCTATTCCTGTATGTAATCTGTTTGCAGCTTTTGACAAGCTGTTTTACTATAGTTAATGACCGAAAAATTCTCATATGTCCATCTTCGTTTGATATATAGGCTTTTTTAAACCTTTATGCATCTTAATTTAATGTCCATGGCGTGATTTATGCATGTGATGTGTGCACTAAGCTAGTTTTATATTTATTTTATATTGGTTACATGGCGGACACTGCGCTCTCTTGCTCTCGTAAACATGCTTAAATACCTGAGCTATATTACAGTATGAAAGCTGTTTAAGTCCTCGTGTATGAGATTTAAGGTTTGGGACTCTGCTGAAGTCTGTTCTGAAAAGAAAGTGTCAAACTTGACGACATTCGCTATGGTTTTTAAATGACGCGCGACTCACATTGACAGGTGAAAACCCGATCTACCTGCTTACACTGCAGACACGAGAACACGTACACATTTCCACATATGAAAAAGGCCTAAATCTGATTTGAGTAAATCGGCATCCATGTGATTTGTTCCTGCTTACACCTACACGGGCCATATCCGATCTGTGCCACATGGGAGAAAAAAATATATAAAAATTTGGAATTGAGTCACTTGAACAGTGCAGTATAAATGCAGCCTAAAGGGTTAATGCTGCTAACTGATGATCTACATTATATATATATATATATATATATATATATATATATATATATATATATATATATATAAATATATATATATTTTTTTTTTTTTTTTTATTTATTTATTTTTTTTTTCTCACAAATTTGATCTCTTCCCAACAGAGAAAACCACCAACAATCAAAAATGTGTGATTAAACAGTGTTGTCATTGCTTTGCAATCAAAAAAAAAGTCATTATAATGAAAGTCAACGGGGCAAAAGCAGCCATAACGAAAGGGTAGTAAATTTGAACAGTATACAAGGGTTAACTCTTGTTGATTACTGCAAATTACAAAAAGAAAAAAATATATAAATACAAACTGATACCTCGCCAAGCTGAAGCCGGTCCCAGTTTTCATTGATGTAAGTCATCAGTTCAAGCTCAGAGTCAAAATATTTCTTTTTATGAATGACGCTCAGGTTATAGAGGCTCAGGTGTGCAACGTCTACCCTGTGAATGAAGACAACATGCATGAGTCCTCTTTGAATCTGAACATAACAAATCATTAAAAGACAGAACCAAATTCTGATCTATACCAATAAAATACGGCCAATAATAGTATACGGTAACCCATTTTTAAATGATATACTATATTATCAAATTAAATGAAAAACGATAACTGCCTAATTTTATATAGTTATCATGTAATAAAAGGTTTTGTAAATGATATAAACCAAAAAATCATTTAAAGGTCACATAAAGTGCTTTGAAATGTGCCTTTTTATTTAATGTTTGCCGCAATCTCAACTGAAAAATGAACAGGGTGGGACAGGTGGGGCATCAAATGCGGGGGCCCCCTCAAGAAATAGTTTATTTTAGTATTAAAAAATCTTTAAAATTCAAGTGAAGTAAAACATTATATTGTAGAGTAGAAAAAACAAAAGCCAAAAGACAATAGGGTATATGCAGAGCTAGTGCTTCTTCCCATACTGGGACACTTCTGGTGAACGGTTAATGTAACTTTTTTTTCCCTATTTTATACGGTTCCCATCGATGTTGTAATGTAATTAAAATATAATCAGTTAAATAGACTTTGGCATTCATTTGCTCAAGCGTAAAACAAGATAAAAATCTGTTTACACGCACACGTCCGTCAGAATTAGCTGGCTAGCGCAGAAGCTCCATTGAATACACTCAGGAAATGTAAATTAACGCAGTCATTCATTAATTTTCTTGTCGGCTTACTCCCTTTATTAATCCAGGGTCGCCACAGCGGAATGAACCACCAACTTATCCAGCACATTTTCACGCAACTTCCAGCTGCAACCCATCTCTGGGAAACATCCACACACAAATTGACACACACACATTCATACACTACGGGCAATTTAGCTTACCCAAGTCACCTGTACCGCATGTCTTTGGACTGTGGGGGAAACTGGAGCGAACTTTAAATTTAATGCAGTGCTTCTTGTAAAATCTGAGACCCTCTTTATATCAGATATCACTCAGTCAGTGGAGCTTGCTGATTTTAAAGAAAACGGACCTTAAACGCACCACTTTTGTAATGTCATACAGTTCATCGGAAGCGCTTGACAAATTAAAAGTCCTTCAACATATACCATACAAAGACTTGTATTGACACAAATTTCATGATTCATGTTGCAATTAAAAAACTTTTTGGTTATCTTTAATTCGATCCTGATCTTTATGTTGACTAATATAGATCTTTTTCATGTACAGTACATAATTAAAAAAACACTAAGAAACTAATTTGTAAACAACATTTTACAGCAGGAGTGTCAAACTCAGTTCCTAGAGGGCCACAGCCCTACACAGTTTAGTTCCAACACTGCTTCAACACACTTACATTTAGGTTTAAAACAAGCCTGAAGCACTCAATTAGTTTGATCAGGTGTGTTTAATTAGGGTTAAAGCTAAACAGTGCAGAGTTGTGGTCCTCCAGGAACTGAGTTTGACACCTATAAAATAAACAAAATAAACAACTAATCTGTATAAGTTTTAAATCTTGAAACATTTCTTTAAAGAAAGTTTTAAGAGAGCATAAGGATAATCAAAATATAAAAACAAAGGAAGAAAGAAATTAAATATCCCACACTGAAATATTCCAACAGTTCAATATGATCATATAAATATATAATAAAACAAAGACACCTTTATTATGCAATCGTTGTGCATTCACTTCTAAACATCAATACGCTTATTTAACGCGGCTGCCATTTTAAAGAACCAAAGCGAGGCTGTGGTGGGAAGAAACCCAGAAGTATAAGACCAGCACTGTAAACATTGCAGTAATATGCTGTGAACTACAAATCTCCAGCTGTTACCGAGATTTCAAAATGCAGAAATGGTGTAAACATCACTTTAGTAAGTTTAATTTAAACAATTAAAAGCCATTTAGCATCAAACAACATCACAATCTCTTTAAGAGTAATATGCTCAAGTGTCCTCCAAGGCTTTAGTTCAGGCGTGTCCAAACTACGGCCCGCAGGCCATCTGCGGCCCGCAATCAGTTTTGTGGCGGCCCGCGAGGCTTTTTATAAATATCAATAGAATCTGGCCCGCTATACAAAAATGAACGTAATTCAATAAATAACCACCGGGTGTCGCTATTACATGCATTCAATTAAGCAGCAGTTCTTGTTATGATCTATCTATCTATCTATCTATCTATCTATCTATCTATCTATCTATCTATCTATCTATCTATCTATCTATCTATCTATCTATCTATCTATCTATCTATCTATCTATCTATCTATCTATCTATCTATCTATCTATCTGTCTACACACAGTTGAAGTCTGAATTATTAGCCCCTCTTTGATTTATTTCTTCTTTTTTAAATATTTCCCAAATGATGTTTAACAGAGCAAGGACATTTTTACCGTATGTCTGATAATATTTTTTCTTTAGGAGAAAGACTTTTGTTTTATTTCGGCTAGAATAAAAAGCGGTTTAAATTTTTTTATGAACCATTTTAAGGTCAAAATTATTAGCCCCTTAAGTCTTCAGAACAAACCATTGTTATAAAATAACTTGCCTAATTACCTTAACTTAACTAGTTAACTTGATTAACCTAGTAAAGCCTTTAAATGTCACTTTAAGCTGTATAGAAGTGTCTTAAAAATATCTAGTCAAATATTATTTACTGTCATCATGGCAAAGATAAAATAAATCAGTTATTAGAAATGAGTTACTAAAACTAATATGTTTAGAAATGTGTGGAAAAAAATCTTCTCTCCGTTAAAAAGAAAAATTGGGGAAAAAATAAACGGGGGCTAACAATTCTGACTTCAACTGTATTTATATATATATATATATATATATATATATATATATACACACACGTGTCTGTGTGATGTATGTAAAATTTGGCCCGCAACAACGTTTGTTTTTTTGCATCTGGCCCTCGGCCCAAAAAGTTTGGACACCCCTGCTTTAGTTCATAGCACTAGTTTAAACACCATGGGGACGCTTTCCTGCTTCAGCCCATGTAACCCAGTGAGCGATAAAACACCGCAGTCCTTTGTAGCACACCCTCTTGTTGTCCTGGTGCTTAAGTTTTAAAAACGTCCATTTCCCGCTAACATTCAAGTGCTGCTGAGCGCATCCATAAACAGCGCTGATTTACCATAGTATTCACCAGTGCTCATCAGTTTACTGCTTTTCACCCAGTGCAAACACAGATACACGGAGACTAGAACGCGAAGCAGCCGTGAAGATCAGTTGAGTCAAACAGATTGCAATTCTATGTTTGTACTCAGTAAACAGCGGAGGGTGAAATGATGACCTTCTTGGCCAATCACATTCATTTCTGTTGAGCACGTGAACGCAATGGCAAATCAGCGCTGTTTTAAGAAAGCCATCAACAGTGCCTTAAATGTTAATGGGAAATTGATAGTTTTTCTTTTAATTCAGTATCGTGACAAGTCCAATATAGTGAAAGAATCAGTTCATTATCTTGAGTTTGATAAATAGCATCTAAAATGTGTGTTTGGGAAAGAAAACGTTAGCTAACTAGTGCCATTTCCCTTAACTTAGCTAAAAAAAGAGCTCTGATGTCCCTTTTTATTTTCACCATTCATTCAGAACGGACCTTCGGGTCACTGGGAAGGCGGTGAAATTATAAATTTGTGTCACTTTTTCTTCGCTGATAAGATATACAGCCAGCTACACAATGTTCCTATGTAACTCCTAACGATACTTCCAGGTTTCTTCCCACTGCAGCCTCGATTTCGCTTTTAAAAATGGCGGCCGCGTAAAATCAGTCTATGGCATTATCTGCGTGCAGGGGATGTGTGCGGCCTGGTATGGCGATCACTTGACGCTAGGGTTGTAACGGTATGAATTTTTCACGGTATAATAATCGTCTAAAACAATACCACGGTTTGACGGTTTCGCGGTATACGGTATGTTACAAATGTTACAAAATAATAAAACAGTGAAGCAAATTTGACTTTTTCCAAATAATATATTTTTTAGTTACTATAAACAACACCACTTACAATGAACAAATAAAAAAATAAGAAAATAATAAATAATGTGTCAAAGTCCAAATAAAGTCCAAATAAACATGGTGCAAATCCTCAGTAAAAAATAGATATAAATATTTACTATACTATAAATAGTTACATAACGAAACTAGATTCAATATGGAACATCCTTAGGTTTTATGTGCCAGCATGGATATGGTTGTCTATCGATATGGATTTGGATATGGTTATCTGCAATGCAGACAAACAGCTGCACCTTCATTTGTGTCTTTTGAAAACAGCAAGAGCAGCAGTTCGTCTTTGCTGTGTCACTGTTTTGTCATGTTTCTGTGCTGCTGTGCATGCAAAAGTACTTAGTATGAAAATTATTTCATGCAAAACTTTTTTTTTTGCGTTTTATTTAGCCGCGCATAAATGTATGCCTATCTCTCATTCCGTGTTGTTCAAAAAGCTTGGTCCACAAACAAAAGCGAAACCTATGCTTATTGGTTGTGATATAGCGAGTTTGAACCAATCTGGGCATGGAGGAGGGACAATGCATCAATGTATCATGTCTGATTTGTCCGGAGACACAGTGACGAGCGTTTCTTTGTCAAATCAGCGTTGTCAAATGTTGATGACGTAACCGCACTGATTCCGGAGCCTCTGAAAGTCCGAATGTTATGTGATACAGCACTGGAAAGCTGAGACTCTCTTCTTTATGCCAATCTTTGAATTGTATGAATCGGATCAGCGGATCAAAAGTTATTAAACATTTAAGAGCAATACTTATTTTTAGCCGCGGGCGGCTGTCTCGGTCTTTAAGGGTTAAAACCGTTGATATGCAATTGTTCATGGTATGATAATCGTGCACGTTCAAATCGTGGTAAACCGTCATACCGGTATATTGTTACAACCCTACTTGACGCATATGTTAATCACTCCGCAGCCAATAAACCAACTCACCATCTCAGAGGGAGGCGTTTGAGGTACTCTGGTCCACTATTACAAACTGAACAAATAAATAGATAGAACCTGAAAATAAAGACAGAAGCCGGTTATACTTATTACCAATCAATGGGCTTTAGTTTATTCAGATGATAAGGGAGCAGTACTTCACCTGTCTCCAAAGAGCATTGGCTTCTGAAAACACTGGATACAAGCTTCATGAAACCACTGTTTACACTTATTACACTGTAACATCTTCAGATACCAGCTGTGGGAAAGAGAAAGAGCCATTGGAATTGTACTTCATAGCAGTTAATCAGTAGCTGTAATCTGTGGTTAAAGGATTAGTTCACTTACAGAATAAAAAATATATTTATCCTGATAATTAAATCGTCGCAGTGTCAACCTAGACGTTTAGTTGGATTTTTCTCCATATAGTAGACTTTTATGGTGCTCAGTGGTTTACCCTTCCAATGTGCTGTTTTAATGCCAATGAAATGGATTTAACTAGCGACAATCTGAAACAAAAACATTTATATGCATTTTTAACCACAAAAGCTTGCATCCCAGAGCTACTGCAAGACAAGCTTATGTGATCAAAACGTTTATACATTGTTATTTTGTAATAAAATTATTGAACGTTTCACTAGGTAAGACCGTTATTGCTCAGCTGGGATTGTGTAAAGCTATTTGAAGCTGCATTGAAACTACAACATAGAACTTCAAACAATTGAAGTCCACTATATAGAAAAAATTTGAAATATTTAAAGGTCCTGTGAAATTAAAATAATGTTATTTAGATGTTAGTATCAGTATTGTTAGTTTTTAAGATATCTATAAACTAGTGTGCTCCAAAACAGTGACTATATATATATATATATATATATATATATATATATATATATATATATATATATATATATATATATATATATATATATATATATATATATATATATATATATGCGCCTGAAATTTAAGCTATGCGACCTCATAATATATATTGGGAGCATTCGTGCGACTGCATATAATGGTTGTAGTGCGACCTGTTTTGGTTTTTTTCCAAAGACGTGGTAAAAAAAAAAAAAAAAAAAAAAATCGGTCTTCCCTGCCGCTATATTGGTTCATATTAGCTGTCAATCACTTAAGACTTTCCGCTGTCAGATGACAGGGAGGGAGCTTTTGTGACCGCGGAGAATGCAAACGGCTGAAGAGTGAAAAGTACACTGAATCTCGATGCGTTGCTTGCACTGCGTGTTCAGCCAACACAATCTCACAGCAATTCATAACATTTTCATACGTTTCCTCGTGAGATCAGGCGGCAACAGCGCAAATGTCCGCTAAAACACCATTGCCAAAGAAGCTTGCCTTTACTGAGTTTAAACTGATGCGGGTTATAACAAAGAACATTATTGCGCCGGTGGTCATCGGGAGAATCCTGCTCTGCCCCCCTCATATTGGGCCGGCTGACTCGCATGCTTTTTTGCAAACACAGAAAAATGTAGTTCAGCGCGTAATGACGCTGAGCATTAAAACGACACGAACCGAAACCAAAACTTTTAAGTGAGACTTTTCTTCCTTTCTTTTGTCCGTTCTTTCTTGAGGTGTATATTATTTTTCTATTTTATTACTGATGACTGCTTTGCAGCTTTCAGCATTGAATTGAATGACTTATTATATTATTCAGTTTGTTTTGTAGCAGAAATATTATTTATTAAATTGCCATGCATATAAAAACAATATTACAAAATAAATATTTCTTACTACAATGCTTCATTTCTGTTTGATGCAAACCATCAATTTATTTTTCATAAAGTAACAGTAGGACTTTATATAGCAGATAACTTACATTAAAGCACATTCAAGGCAGCATGATGATAAGAAATATAATTCATAATTAGTACAATAATTAATACAATAAATTCCTTAATATACAACTTGTCAAATATATCATTCATTTTTGGTGGGTGCTCCTAAATATTTTCTGGTGCTCCTAAATTTTTTATGGTGCTCCTAAATATTTCAGATTAGGAGCACCGGTGCTACCAAGTAAGAAAGTTAATTTCGAGCCCTGCTCTAGTATCTGACATGGTCCCCTCTTTCACGACACTTCTCATTTGCTCTTAATTTGATGCAATTGAGCTCAAACACTCTCACTAGCTGAGCAGTGATAACAAAACGCTATTTGCAGTTTTTTTAAAGGAGAGGGGCTACACTATGCCCCACCCTCTTTTTGTTATAGTTAAGATTACGTCAAACATCGATTAGAAATGCACATTTCAAAGCACTTCACAGGTCCTTTTAATCAAAATGCTTAGAAAACATAAACATGGGGGTGAGTCAAGTAGGACATTTATAGGTTGGGCTTACATGACGACAACATAAAATAACAATCCAAAATAAGATTCACATACAGTTGAAGTAAGAATAATTAGCCCCCCTTTGAATAATTTTTTCTTTTTTAAATATTTCCCAAATGATGTTTAACAGAGCAAGGAAATTTTCACAGTATGTCTGATAATGTTTTTTTTTCTTTTGGAAAAAGTCTTATTTGTTTTATTTTGGCTAAAATAAAAGCAGTTTTAAATTTTTTTAAAAACATTTTAAGGTAAAATTTTTATTAAAACATTTTTATTTAAAATAATTAGCCCCTTTAAGCTATTTTTTTCGATAGTTTACAGAACAAACTATCATTATACAATAACTTGCCTAAATACCCTAACCTGCCTAGTTGACCTAATTAACTTACTTAAGCCTTTAAATGTCACTTTAAGCTGTATTGAAAAAATATCTTGAAAATATCTAGTAAAATATTATTTATTGTCATCAGGCCAAAGATAAAATAAATCAGTTATTAGAAATTTAGAAATGATCTTTAGAAATATGTTGAAAAAAATCTTTTCGCCGTTAAACAGAAATTGGGGGAAAAAATTAACAGGGACGCTAATAATTCTGACTTCAACTGTATACATGAAATTTTAAAAACAATTCACTTTTTAGGGATGCTCATTTCCTGTTATTTTGCTAACCGACAACCACCGCTCGTTAATCGGATATTAACAGTTAACTGGTCAGATTTATTTTAAATAATTATTATAGAATTTACTAATAAAAGTAATAAACTAAATAAAAGAATAAAATAAATTTGCCTGCCCTAAAATGTTGTTGTAAATGACACATTTAGATTACAAAACAAAAACACTGACTGAGCCTTTTTAAGAACGGGATTAGGCTGTTTTTTTTTTTTTCAATCATGTTTTTTGTCTTCAGTCAAAAAAAAAAAAAAAAAAAAAAGAGCAGGTTACCTCAAATCAATCCCTCCACGGAAAATATGCATTTATTTAATGCTCCGCTGTTATTATTACTACATCACAAAACCTATTTTTATATTTCATTTTTTATAGAATTCGTTAGTTTAAAAATTATGCTGTGAGCTTCTGGTTTTATGCTTTTGTGCATTTTCCTCTCTCATTTGCAGTTCAAGTGCGTGCTGCATGTGATGAAAAGACAATAACAACGCGCATATATGTTGACTTTTTGTAAACAGTTTTGTTTAAATATTTCGCATCCATTAGCATACATGCTTTATAAGCTGTAAAATAAAAGCTAACGCCTATTTGTTGTGTTTATGACACAGATCCAGGAGGCTATCAGCATCAGCGCTGGTTTGGCAACTTGTCTGTATCTAACAGCAATATTCTTTTTCAATTTTGCTTCTTTGGCAAATATGTCTGTAGGCATGTCATTGGTTATGATTTGAAGAAAATCTGAAGTATGAGGTTATGTCAATAAAATAGTTACAAGCTCTACATGTTTATATTAGTTTCATATCTTCTAAATGCGAATTTTGTCAGCTTTTGTGCGCACTAGATCATAGATATTTTACAAACTAACAACACGGACACCAACATCTACAAATTTTTTATATTTCATGGAACCTTTAATTGGTTATTTACATGGAAACAATTAGGGGTGTAACGGATCATGGTTGATCAGTGATCCCAACCCATGGTTTGCAATACATGTGACCTGCAAATACTTTTGTACTGGTAGATTAATCCTATATGTTATGATCGTAAGCAGATCGCTTCTCGCATCATTCAAATCACATGTATGAAAGCATTTAGGCTTTCCTGTAAAATATAATGATGACGGAAGAAGTTGTGGTGGGTTATTCGGATGTGGTGGGTTTCTTAGATTATTAAATGTTTTCTGTCACTACTTGTTCTGCCTGCATTAATGCATTCGGTGTAAACTACAAGATTAATCAGTAAAAGACATGGTTTACTACATTCGCTACATTCATTCTTCCATCTGCTTGTTAAGTGGTGACGTGTTTGTGACGTATGTAATACTGTTTCCGGGTCCAAGCCGCTATTCATTTGAGTGGAGAAATCATTCGTTTATGATCACAGTTTATTCCTATCAAACATTAAAGTTAATCTTATATAAAATCATAGTGTACACAACAATCTCTGGGCTTGCTGCATAACAAATACCAAAAATTTAACAATTTATAAAAAGATTAATCACTTTCTGGCCATCAGATATTAGGCATGGACATATATACTGCGATCGTGATTTTCGAAAGCATTAAATCGCTTTGTAAACGTTTATCATTACCATTTCATGAGTCTCCCAATTCAGTTGAATAGAGCGCTTGGACCCGGAAGCCACTTCGCGTGACGTCACACTTAACAAGCGGATGGCGGGGCGCCACGCCAACATTGATACTACCACGGCTACATTACAGCTTCTTATTCAAAACATTGCCGTGTCTTTTTAATAGCGGGTGATAATCGCACCAAAATGTATTAAAAGGTAAGTGAATTATAACAGAGCAAATTTTTCTGTAACCGTTGTTTATCTCTTAAGGTTACGTGCCGACTGACTGACAGGTGCGTGATGCGTGAGGCCAGCAAACACGACGTGTAGCCGTTTTACTTTACTTTAGGACGTATTAATGTTGCTCTGTAGGTCTATTTGAGACATTCACAAATATTACTAGCAAATCTAATAAATGTTAGAGATATACTCATTACATACACGCACTAAATCGCACTTCAGCAGTGATTATTTGAGAGCGCGCAAGAAGTTTTGTGCACGAGCTGAGGAAATTGGCACGCAAGCAAAGAGATTTACATGCTGTAGGCTATTACATAAATGTGATCTCGACTTCTATTACTGTGCTCACGACATTTGACATTGAAATAACATACAGGTAGTTGGTAGATCTGTGTAAAAAAAGCCTGCCGCCACAGCTGGAAAAAATCCTAGAGAAAACACTGAAAGATCGGGATCTCAACACCCACGCATCATAATTTATAAATGATAGTGATTTGGATATGTTTATTAATCTTTCGAAGCGCTGCATTAAAATCTATGTTTGAAAAACACAAAAATCAGTAACAATAACACAGAAGTACTGGGATAAATGTTTATAGTTTAGATACAATCACTGATTTTTATGGTGAAGGTTAAAATCACCATCATATGCATTTAACTTGACGCTAAAAAATTAAAGTTGTAGGCTGCAGTTACAGTTACAACCAGCAATCAAGAATATGCCACTGAATAATTCTTCAAAAATGACACATTTAACAATAAAAGATTAAGGTTTTATGAATGAAAAACTGAATCATTTAGTGAATTTTTCACAGTACTGAATATTTTACAATTTATTTTTATTCTGCTGATTATTTCTTAATTTTATTATTAATAATATTACAGGTTTTAAGTTTTGTTTGTTAAAACCAAAAGTGTCTTGCAGTACTGTTTTTGTAATAAATGGAAAGCAAATTACATTTGTCTCCTCCCGTTTTGGACTGATTTGAAAAATGGCCCGATCTGTGAACAATATGTCATCAGAACAGTGAGATTTGTGAGACGTTACACCACTAGAAACAATAAAAAAATGCAGTGACAAAAATAAAAATAAAAAATAAAATTAAAAACTTTATTGAAGTGTTTCCAGTCTCCAAAATGCTTTTGCTGAGTAAATAAACAGGCGAAATGCATTAAAAGTTTCCCTAATTTGGGGTTAAAATGTCGTCATGTAAACAGTCACTTATTCTTAAAGTGAACTAATCCTTCAAATACCTGCTCTATAAAATGTTTATTCTGAGAAAAACTATATCAGCAGTTTTCAGAGATGAATATCGTAACGCTTACTCTCCAGGTCCACCGCAGTAGCAGTAGCATTGCTGGATGTTGGTCTTGTGGCCCTGGTCCCACATTAATTCTTCAAGGGCGTATGGTAGAGACTGCTTCATTTCCTGTAGGGCTTTGGCGTTTGGCCCCTTCTTTAGTGCACCGCCTCTCTACGATTTCAGAGACACAACCACAACAAGTCGTGATAGATAAACAAGCCTCTGGCCTGCATGTGGAGTCATTTCATTCTAAGGTGGAGTCAGAACTCTGAAGATTTATTCAAAACAGGCTTTACATATCTCTTCTAGTCATACAAGCAAAACACGAAGAGAGTCAAGGGATTTCAAAGGGTTGGCTGCATTTTACACCACTGTTGAAATGTTTGGGGTTAGAAAGGTATTTTTAAATCATTTCTAACTTTATTAGACAATGATGCATTAATATATGGAAGGACATTTTCAAATTGATCAAATTCAAAAAGATCAAACATTTTAAGTTACTTAAAAAAATATATAAAATAAATATATTTTTAATGTAAAAGTTAAATTTTTGTAAATGTAAAAGTTAAGTCTTTCATTTATTTAGAAAGTAGTAGTCGTCCAACCACTGTCGTTTGATTAACCGGTTTTAATGTAGATTCAGTTGGCGCTTATAAACAGTCATGAGTCGTGGCTGAGCGCCGCTTCTGGTGTGATCTGCTTTACTTTCTTGTCGCAGCACCAGAAATTCATATGCTGATTCGGTCCGGTGCATACCGGTTCCAAAGGTACCGGTTTCGGTACCCAACCCTATATCTGATAACTACTTATTTTAAAATTGACAGTAAATATACATTGTCAAAAAACAAAGTTAAAACTACAAATCTAAATCTATACGAGTGGTTCAAACTTGAGGATTGCAACTGAAAAATTAACATTCTACAAGATTTAGTTAGGTTGCAGTCCCAGCAAGCATGTCCACACCAGTTAGAAATGACTCGGAGGTCTGCTACAGATCTTTTAATATTTATTACTAGTTATTCTGCAAGGCGGAGAGAATGCAACATCAACAAACCTTTGTTGTTGTGGCAAACACACACTGTCTGCAGAGCCATTTGTCATCAGAGTCAATGACACTGGAGTCAATTACAGGAGCATGGCAAAGCTGATGGTATCCTGTGGAAAAACAAAAATCATATTTAAACCAATCCCTAATGTGGTTGAGAAAAGTGACTCAAATTTACAAGTAGGATAGAGTCTACCTTGACCACATTTGTCACAGATGACAATTTCATTGGGGGGTTCAGAGCTTTCATTCTGGCATATGGAGCAGAGCATTTCCCCTCCACTGTCCCCTAGAGAGAAAAAAAGACAAAAAGAATTGGACAACTGTTTGTGAATGGTGGAACGTTTTCAGGAGGTCAAAAGGTCTAAACTGGGTGTTCAGAGATAATTTTCCAGAATGTCTAATAGAAATTGTGTGAACAAAAGGAATCCCAGTTGTCAGAGACGGTAAACAAACACCACAGTGAAAAACTTCACTGGAACTGCCACCTCAATCAATTAAAGATAAAAATAAGAGCAGGTTTCTGTTACAAGTATGCATGAAAGGACTGTATGATATTTATTTTATTTCAGAGTTCATATCAACTGGTTGTTCGCCAAGCAAAAGTGGGTCACAGAAGCTGTTTGAGTTTGTCGCTGAGAGATACATGACAAATGATTTTATAAGATGCATGTGAAAGCTCGTGACACTTCTGTCACACATGACCCATGTTCATGAAACTCCACTTTCACCTAATAAACTTTACTGACCTGTCAGCTGTTATACCATCATTGCACTGTTCAACTGCACCAACATTTTACATCACTTCCCTATTAATAAAGAGCAAAAGGGTTCGAAAATAAATGTCAAGGCTCATTAGAGTCTGCAAATGTTATTGTATCAACAGAGTAGTTTGAGACTGCAATTTAATGTTCGTTCATCAGTATTAATATTATTTCCATTTATGTGTAGCTGTGTTAAGTGGGATGAAGTCTGTCTTTTTTTTATAAATAATTCTGGCATTTTAGACAATATTGTGGGCCTCATTTATTTTTCCCAAATGAAAATACTTATAAAAGCGCAAGCAAGACATGGGAGTTTTACTGCAACACTGCAGTGCTGTGGTCCAGTTTGCATCAAGTGAATATATGAATACACTAGCTAGTTTCCATCTACTTATTTTGGATTGTATCCAACCATCCACCTATTAGACACGTGCATACATTTAAAAAAATATATGTTTTTATTTTATTTTATTTTATTTTATTTAAACGTGCATAAAAAGTGTATACGCATAACTTAGTGTGATAAACTTTAAGAAACTATGATGGAAACACTTTTGCTGAATAAATTCCAGTATGCAGTTTAAAAAAGGTTATGTAGTTTTGTTATAAGACATGTGTCGTGTGTGAACAGACAAACCAGCAGGCTGACCGCATTGTCAAGCATCTGAAATGTTGTTTTGGTCATTCTAAAACACCTTAGTATTAGTGTTATTATATTATTAATTACCCCCAGAACCATCAAGAGTGCATGTGCTCCGCATTTCACAACTTCAAATGCCACCACACGTTCATTGCGTGTCGGCATTGTCCTCTGAGGTGCAGGTCATTTCTAAAATAAAGAAAACATTTGCGCAGCTTGTCCTACCACAGCAAATTACATTTTAACTGTTGATATTTGGCGCCAGTTTGACTTGTTGGATGCAAATGTTGCTTTATTCACACGTCTTTTATGCGATATTCCAGTTTTGCTTATAAAGTTAATTGCATTTTTGGATAGAAACATAGCTAATGACCAATTCATGAAAATACTCTCCTCATTTATTAATAAATCAGTGGTGTTGAACAAATCAGCTGAATGATGAAGTAAATGAATCCCTCATTAAGGATTGGGACATATCAAGCTAATGGTTGGCCGTTGGGCTTCATCAGTCATCATTGGTCTGGTGTGTTCCACACATCGCCTCTCGTTGGGTTACTGTCAGACTTGTTGGGCCTGATTCAGCCTCTCAAATCACCGTCAGAACGTTGGCTGAAGAGATCAATCTGACCATACCAGTCAAGCCTCCCTTTTTTCCCCAGAATTCTTTCGTATTTAACAATTCTATCACGCTATCATTCTGTAAAGGTATTTACCCATGTTTTTAATCTTTCTATAAAGGGCGGCAATAAACATCAAAGAGCAGATCCTCCCTATATGCAACCTATATCGCCGAACCATCAGGTGAAGCCCCTTGCTCTTAAATGTGAGCCTGTTCTGTGCTTTAATTTATTTAGGCATAAAAACACTTTGGAATAAATATAAAAATTGGGGGTTTCCTTCCTTACCATTACAGGTGCCGTTGCACCTCCTATACAATCCTCAAAACAGTCCATGTAGCATTATTTGACAGACGTGCTCCATATTGATAAATAGACGCTGTTTCCAGCTGGACATTCTGGGTTTTACTGGGAGATTTTTGTTTTTACGGGTGGGTGACACCACTAGTGAAAATATTGATGTATCGATGACAAGAGGGTTGCTCTACAAATATATATTTTTATTATGGCAAGCAAAAAAAATATATATATATTGATGGTGGAAAAACATAATTTGGTAATTGTGTGCCTGGGTTTCCACTTTTGCTATGGCCTCTTTTGGCTTTAACAAACTTGTCCCTCAAGTTTTTCCAAATCTTTTAACAAAAACTTTGCTCCTGTCCAACTGCTGCTAAAATTTCTAGCCAACAATTATCGATCATCTGATTTTCCCTATGATCACAGGTCATAAACTGCACAGGCGTACCTGTTTCAAATTTTTTTAAAAAGTGATTCATATTCAACTTAAATCAAACATGGCGCACGCACTGTTCGCTCAAGTCTCAAAAAAAATTCAAGCCCTCTGCCAGCCAAAATCATGTCATGCACACTCAAAGCGAACCTCCGCAAACTCTGCGATGACGTCACATTCACTGCACTCACTCAAGCGAACTAGCGGACACGTTGAGTATAAACTAGGCTTAAGCTTGGAGACTCTATCAACTGTCAGGGACGGATTAAAAGACAGCTCAGGCTGAGGGAAGGAGATAGGAACGAGAAACCAAACAGCAAAACCACAATTCTGACTGCATGAAAGCAGCAGCATAATAGAAGAGATTGGTCATCTTCGACTAAAACTCCTGAGGGAGGAAAGATGGAATATGTGCTGTTCACCCAAAATTGAAAAACTTTCATCATTTTTCCACCATTGACTTGTTCAAGACCAGTTTTCGTTCTGTTGAGCACAAAATAATTTTTTTTAAGAATGTTGGAAATCTGTAGCCACTGACATTGTCAGTTAAAAAAAAACAAATACCACAGATGTCAGTGGTTACAGGTTTTCAACGTTCTTTATCATAGTTTGTGTTCAACAGAACAAAAAAAATTTTTAAAACAACTGGAGAATCAGTAAATGATCACAGAATTTTCATTTTAGATTAACTTTTCCTTTAATTGCAAGACAATCTGTATTATAATTCCAAAGTAGATGGAAAAGTCCATAAACGAGATTCAAGACCTTCTCAGCTCAGAGCTGCCATCAAGGCACTAAATGTAAAAAAGTTTAAATTTACCTGTTTGTATGTCCTTCCACAGAACCCAGGACTTAGACTGATCTTCAAAAATCACAAAGCAGCGATGCTTATGTTTATCTATCTGCAAAAAGAACAAAGTGACCATTACTCCAGGGAAAAGCTTTTCGGTGATTATAAAAGATGTTTTCAGCAGCATTGGTTCAAAAACCATTTCATGGATTAAAGAGATAGCTCACCCAAAAGATCAAAACGTACTTAATATTTACTCACTCTCAAGTGGTTCCAAAACTTTTACATTTCTTTATTCTGTTAAAAACTAAAGAAGATTTTATGAAGAAATCTGAAAACCATTGACTTCCATAGCAGTGACAGGAAGATTGGATGGTTTTACTGACTTAGACTTGAGTATCATTTAGGGAGATGAACAAATCTTGATTCATTTCACCCAAAAATAACTAAAATGTTATGAGTTGCTTCCCAAACACATCTTAAACTAGTGCAATTGTTGACCACACTACAAACAATCTTTTGTCTGACACTGACAGTAAGGCCCATATAACATTAAACGAAGCACGGAGTCTGAGCCAATGAGACTCATGGTTAGTTCACCTTTCGTGTTTTTGAATCAGTTGTTTATCATGCGACCGCACCATATCAGCTTGACCTACAAAGTCTGAACCACAGCTACATCATTTGAGTCTAGAGTTATCCGATGGGTTTTACGGATAAAGTTAAAAAGTCCAACAAGCCCATTACCGCATTCAATATTATAAAAAAGAACCATCATGAGAGAAAATTAAACATTTATAATGGGGCTAAAGTTTGAGATCAGAAATACGTCAAAGAAAATGCACATAATAATAATAATATTATTATTAATGTATTTTGTTTCTAAATTAAGAATCATTTAATAATTTCTGTATCCAATTCCTTCTGTCAAGTCAAGTAAAGAAACAAATGACTCAAATCAGTGGAGTCAACAGGTGAGTGGATCATATCTTGTGATGAACGAATGACTCAAACCCAACAGAATACTCTAAAAATTAAATAATTTTCTGCCCCACCCAGGTAATTTATGGATTTGCAAATGAATGAATCACTCCCTGAGTGGACTCCTTCTTGAGTCAGTTCTGAATTAACGAATCTTTCAAGACCGACCTATCGTTATTCCACAGTAGGAAAAACAAATGGTTACAGGTTTTCAGCTTACTTCAAAATATCTTCATTTGTGCAAGACAGAAAAAAGTCAAACGGGTTTGGATCAAGTAAAGGGCAGGCAAATTATGAGTGAATTTACAGTTTTGGGTAAACTCTCTCTTTAATAAAAAAAGGGAATTAAAAAAAACAATAATTTCAAGAAGCATATAATAAAACAATGTTTCTAGGCAAATATTTATATTTGCAATTATTTTTATTACACAGTGAGGAGCATTACTCTCCTCACAGTTCAATCATTGAATACTAAAATGAATAATATATATATATATATATATATATATATATATATATATATATATATATATATATATATATATATATATATATATATAAAATAAATAATAGATTTTATTTTTCTTCAGCTTAGTCCCTTTATTTGCCAGGGGATGCCACAGCAGAATGAACCACCAACCATACACTCACATTTACACTATGGACAATTTAGCTTATAGCGCATATCTTTGGACAGTGGGAAAAAAACGGAAGCTCATGGAGGAAACCCACGCCATCACAGAGAGAACATGCAAACTCCACACAGAAATACCAACTGACCCAGCAGGTGCTCGAACCAGCGACTTTCTTGCTGTGAGGCGACAGTGCTAACCACTAAGCCGCCTATATATTATTATATTTATTTATTATTAATAATAACCAACTGCTTTCAGTTTCTTTCTTCTGATGAACACAAAAGACACTTTAAAGAATGTTGAAAACCAGCAGCCACTGATTTTTGTTTACAGCATTCTTCAAAACATCTTTTTTGTGTTCAACAACAACAACAAAAAAAACGTACATAGCTTCAGATCCAGATAAGAACGATTTAATATTGAGTACATTTTTATTTTTTTGCCTTTAAGGCAAAAACATTCAAGCGAGTTTAAATCATTAATGCACAAAAACAAACACTTTAACAAGAGTTGATAATTTATTTTTTTATTTTTTTAAGTAAACACTGTCACTGCTGTAATTTTACAGTTGATTACACTGTTAAACTCCCCAGACCAGACAAAAGCACTATTGATTTGTATATTTGTTGTATTTTATTTATCTACGCCTGTACTTTGTTTATAATATTCAATCCAGATGCACTCTATAAATTCACCCCGCTTGCACCAAAATAATGAATTTTTCCAAATAGAGCAATTCAAGTCAACTGGTAAAATAGTTTGCATTTTGCAGAAAAACAAAACATTGCAATGTCAGGTTTTTTGGTGCACAGACATTAAGCACATTACTATTAAAGCTGGACGATATTGGGAAAAATCTGACATTGCGATACTTTATTTTTCCGCAATATATATTGTGATATGAAGAGAATTTCATCAGATGGCTTGAACAGCTCCATTTTGAATGAAATAATCAATTTAGATTGACTATGATATTTTTGTAGTGAATTGAATCAAACAAATTGCAAGCATAAAAAAGCTTTGATGGATAAAAATAAAAGTGTAATAAGCTAAGGTTGCACAGTTTACTGGCACTGTGGTAGTATCACAATCCCATGGCTCCAAAACTGACGGTGCCACTGTAGTTTGTAAAGGGTAGTATCGTCATTAATGGTCTATCTACACTATATAATGTTGCAAGTTGAAAAGTCACTAAAATGCTCACACGTTTGTGCAACAATAAACCTTTTTATTTGAATAATCTATGGAGCCCTTTATGGTTAAAAAAAATGTGTAGATGGTAGCCTATTGCACGTTTTCTAACACTTCAGTTCAAACGCACATCAGAATCGGTTCATTTCTGTTCTTGATAATTGATTTAGTAGCTACAACAACAGTGACAATATCTTTAAAAGTTCACAAAAGTAAAATTTTGAATTATTTTGGATTATTACCTGACAAGGCAAAAAAATAAAGATAGATAAAAAACGCAAAATAGAAGCATTGAAACAACTTGACCACTTCATAAAGCCTAATTTTGTTGGAAAATGCTCTTTTGTAACAAATTTAATTAGACATAATTTGTATATTTATTTTAAATACACAAAATAAACAAAAAGAATGAATACATTTTTTATGAAGTGAGGTCCAAATAATACTTTTTGGCCTAAAGGGAGTTATTAATTAAATTCAAGTAGGCCTATTATAACATAAAATGTAGTATTTCTGAACTTTTTTTTATGATTCGAGTTATGAATTACAGTATCGCAATACGTTATGCTTCAGCTAGTATCGTATCGTAAGATTAATTAATGGTATCGCGACAACCCTATAATAAGCAGTGCTTTATGGTTTTCTGGAAAGTTGAACAGTAGTCAGATATTCAGGTACAGTGATTGAATAATCAAGTGTAATGTGAAATAACACAGTAAAGTCTTCATTGCTGATAAACTATAATCCCAGCTCAACATACTGCAATGTGACTGTTGTGAATCCACACATTGCGATGTCGATGCTGAAACGATACATTGTGCAGCCCTAATTACTATCCTATAGTAATATAGAAATGTATAGAACACAATCTAAAAATAATCTCAAACAAATGTGCAATAGCAATGTCAAGATAAAATTCTAATTATTACATAATTTTTGACACTTTAAACAATAAGCACAAAGGAAAGTGCATGTCTCACTCGGTTTTTATTAAACATGAGGTTTATTTGAAATATATTCCTTCAGTTCTATACAGTCCAGGGTTCAACGTTAATGATTATTTCTACTGGCCCAATTGGACCAGTGGTTCAGATTTTGCCCTGCCAAAGTTTTCACTGGCCCCACCAAAAAAAAAAAAAGTTAATTGCTATTTCTTAGCCACATATTTTAGATAATACGTCAAAAATAATGTCTGTGAATCCAGAATTGAAATATTTTAGAAATATTTAGCAGTATAATATTGCAGTATGGAAAATGTGCAGGTATTTTATTGTTTATTGTTTAATTATTATAAACAAAAGGTGACTGACTTAAAAGTAACGGCAAACTATGCAACACATCACTTCACTTTTTTCACCGTGTTGTACCCAAGTAAACAGATGTTTTCTTTTAGCCTCATAATTTGATGTTGCTGTCATGTTGCCTTCTCTTTGCTGTACTTGTTTTTACCAGGTTATGGAAAAAAATTACGTGCTCCAACATCCAATCAGATAAGAGGAAACGAAAAGCAATATGGTTTACGACTTTACAGAGAAGGCAGCATTCAAAGACTTAAAAGCACAAATAAAAATCAACTTAAAAGCTCGATTCTAAGACTGTATTTACACGCAATTGACAAAAGTAGCAGGCAAATTGAAATTTAGTGACCCGATTGGGCCAGTAACGAGTCTGTCTACTGTCTTGAGCATCTCTCACACTGGCCCCGGGCCATCAAGCAGTACTTATTGTTGAGCCCTGCAGTCTCTGTATAAAAGTGCAACCCACAAATTAAAATGTATATCAAGACAAATTAATAATTCAACTTGCCATTTAATGTCCCAACATTCTAACATTTAACGTTACACAGATTGCACAGAACCTCTTACACACCTTGGAGATGGTTCCCAGGTAAAAGAGGCCATCTGACCACCGGGCCAGGACGTCCTGCCCTTCCTCAAACTTGCCAGCAAGCTTTGTCGTGTCGGTCAGCCCATCTTTCAAGGGAAATCGGGGCAAGGACACAGGGGACTTGTGTTGGCGATTTGGGGTATTTTGATGGGCGGCCAGGTTATCTGCACTTGCTGAGTCTCTGTCAAATGGGCACAACAGTTGTTACACAGCCAGACACATACCAAAAAAAGTCATTTATACATGCTAAAATAAACAACAACAAGGCAAAACACATCACTAAAGCAAGTATTACAGGTGTAAACTGAGGGCAGGGCTAGTACATCTGGCACTTCAAAAGACTGGTCAGTGAAGCGCCCATAAAGAATGACAGTGAAGCAAAAAAGCCTCTTTTGTTAGCAGCATAGCTGGAGAGAGCTAACTGGGTTTCTCACTCAAAACAGCGTACCATTAGATAAAACCTTCCAGTTCAAAAGCCCGACGAGTTTGTTTTAGTGAAATCTGAAAATATACGTCTGAACGTAGCAATTTTTCCTGCTGTTAAGATAAGGATGAAAAACCCCCGCACACCCCCTTGTTGTTATTGTAACAGGCTGGTTGCTGTCTGGGTCTCTCTTACCTCATTCGGTCACTTTCCCGGGTTACAATGCCTCACAAACACAAAGAACTACAACATAAACGGGCAGCCGGAGCTTCGCTGTGAATCGAGGTGGTGCTGCTGCTTTTAGGAGATGATTCAAACGCCTGAAGTGTTTCAGACTGTAGTAAACGGGTGCTTTTGATCGCTCGCTCTCGCCATTTTGGTTTCCCGCTGAGCGGCGAGTGCATTATGGGACGCGCTCGCGCTCCGCACGGACTCACTTTCCCTCACAAATTTGAAAAAGCGTTAGTGGGAGGATGTTTACCTCACTCACACCGTCACTTTACTCTGCGCTTCTTTGTCACGAAACACTTCCGCAACACTGCTCTGGCTTTACATCCACATCAAACTATTGTTTTTTTTCTCAGTGACAAAAAGCGTGTCAGCGGTTACAAAAGGAAGTTATGTTTTAAAAATTAATTTGAAACACATGTGGCAAGACCTTCATTTTCAATCTTGCTGGATTCATGTGACAGTGGAGGGGGAAATGTATTAAACATTGTACCAAAAATGTTATTTATTTTTACTTAACCATCAAGTTTAACACATTAAATGTGTAAAAAATAATAATATTATGAAATGTAAAGCCTCAATAAACATAGTTTCAATGCTTATATATGCTGAAGGCAAATTTACTCTCCAGTGTTTTCCAAGTGCTGTTTAAAAGATGGAGAATTTAAATAAATTTTTAAACATAATAGTTCTTATAACTTTTTCTTTGTTTTTCCTTTGCGATGATGACAGTACATGATTTAAAATAACGTTATAGTTTTATAATATTGCTTTAATTGTTTTGCCAGATTTACAGTGCTCAGCATATATAAGTACACCCCTCACAAATCAATCTTTTTAAATTTATTTTTTTAATAGGAAGCTACACAATCTTATATTTGTGCATATATATTGGATAAGTCAGTGCTGAAGCCAAATCTGGAGCTTATCTAACAAAATAACTTATGATAACAGTCCAAAAACTAGTACACTCAAATTCATGTTTATAGAAAAATATTATATACAAGTTTAAAGAAGAGGAAAAATCAAGAGAAGCAAAAAAAATGAAAAATTTTGTTGAAATTTGGTGACTAAATTATTATTTTAATATGACTGTTTAATAAATCTGTTTTGTTTGCACCAAATTAACAGCCATATTTACTGAGAAATGAATAAAATATTTATTTTTAAAATGGGGTGTACTCAATTATGCTGAGCACTGTATATTAACTGTAGCCATTTGAAGAAAAAAAATCCTAAACTGGTTATAAAATTGACCTTAAAATTATTTTAAAAAAAATTTTTTTTTAAATATTTTTTTATCATAATTTTTGCAGACAGAAAAACAAAGAACAGACAGACACACCCAACCATGTAAAATAAAGCAATTAATTGAACTACAAAAAGACAGCAATGGTTGTAGAGAAAAAAAAAAGAAACTTGCAAATCTTCAGAAATTAAACGACACTCTTAGTCTTTATGGTGTTGCATTAAAAGAAAGACCGGATCCCACATTTTATCAAATTTCGCAGAGTTCCCAGAGGTGGTATATCTTATTCTTTCCAAATGTAAAGTGGAGGTGAGTCCGAGAAGCCAATCTAAAAAAATAGGCCTAACATTTTTTTCCATAAACAAAGGATAACTTTTTTAGCTATGATCATGCCATACTGAACAGTTAACCGTATATTTCGGTTGAGAGTCTCAAGAAAATCTGACCAGCCAAAAATTGTTATCATTGGGTCAGGGAGTAAAACACAATCGTAAACCTTATAGCAAAAAACTTAAATATTTCTAACCAAAAATTTTTCATTTGAACACAAGACCAAAAAAGATGTGCAAAGGTACCCTCAGCAGCTTTACACTTGTCACATCTGTGGGAAACCGAGGGACAGAATTTATTAAGCTTTGTTTTAATATAGTGAAGTCTGTGTAATACTTTCTACTGATTAAGATGGTGTCTAGAATTTATGGAACATGAATAAACAGATAAAAGGCATTGATCCCAATCAGTCTCAGATATTGAAATCCCTAAGTCTTCTTCCCAAGCGACTTTCAAATGAAGAGAAGAAAAATCTGTTTTGTTTTTAAAAGCCTTAACAATATTTTTAAAAGTTTAAACTGTTTTTACTGCAGCCAAAGCAAAAAAAAAAAAAAAAGATTTCTCCAGAAGAAAAAAAACATACTATGAAATAATGTGTGCAAATGTCTTGCTCTGTTAAACATCATAGGAACTATTTGAAAAAGAAGATATATTTCACAGGATGTCTAATAATTTTGTCCTCAACCGTATGTTGATTGAATTCAGGGCTGAAAGATATATAGTTTGAGCATTGATATCGCAATGTGTGCATCTACAATAATCGTAGGATTAGGTTAACATAGTATTATCTTGTAATTATTTATACAATGATGACCATGTTATTTTACAAATTATATTAATATCACAATATATATCGCGGTAAAACAAAATATCGCAATGACACATTTTTCCAATATCGTGCAGCCCTAATTGAATTCATCATTTACATTGATCCACTGACACTACACTCTCAAAAAAAAGGTACACAGTGGTACAAATGATGTTCCTGTAACAGTTTTGTACTTTTGTAAAAGTTGTACCTCATAGAAAAGGCCTCTTATGATATTGTTCTGTACCTTTTATGGTACAATTGAAATTAAGATACACAATTGTTCTCATAAAAAGGTACATGAGTGTTGGACAACTCCTTTATTACATTATCTATGGAAATAAATATGACTGGAAAGGCAAAGTGATTTTATGAATCATTTCCATATTAAAACGTAACTCATCATTTAAAAGCATATGTTTAAAGAAACTCATAAATGTTAATTATTAAGTTCTAATACAAAACAACTGGTAAAACAAAACTATAGGTATTATATAAACTATATAATATCCGGGACCAGGCTGTATCCTGAGCTGCTGCTGCTGCTGCGCTGTTGGTCATGGGGGAGTGGAGAGCATGAGTATGATTCCAGTGACTCTCCATGGACAGACGAGTCTTCGCTGAAGCCAGCTTCCAGCCTCCACTGCTGAGACTGCAGCTCTGCACAAGACTTTTGGCCAGCAGAGAAATTAAAATGGTCGTGCCAAACTGAGTCTGGTTCTCTCAAGGTTTTTTTTCTTCACTCTCCTATTGGTGAAGTTTTTTTTTCCCTCTCCGCTGTCGCCACTGGCTTGCATGGTTCAGGATCTGAAAGGCTACTCATCAATGAATTTGCTCTTCAGTGTTTGGACTCTCAATAATCACTTCAAACTACACTGAACTGAGCTAAACTGAACTGAACTTAAACACCAAAAGCTAAACTACCCTGATCCAGTTACTATGACCATTTATGTGAAGCCGCTTTGACAATCTACATTGTAAAAGCGCTATACAAATAAAGCTGAATTGAATTGAATTGAATATAAACTAAACATTTAAGGCATTTTTAATAAACATTTGGTAAGCATTTTCTGATAAATGCATTTTCATATTGATATCCGCACACCTTTTGCCGTTTGCTTTCCATTACACACATGAGCTGGCCTGGAAATTACATGAACTTTTAAGTGATTACAAAAGTATTGTGTGAAAATTAGAGAAAAAAAGTTTTATATTGTACATGGGAGAATGCATTTCTGTAACATTTTTAGCTGTGAAATGTTTATCGAAAATAGATCTTTTAAGTTAAAGTATTAGTCATTCTTTAATGTAAATGAAAAAGGTGCATTTACACACACAAAAAAAATTACTTTTAAAAAACCTTGTTTAAAAATGTATTGGATGTTTTATATTTACTGAAAAAAATGTATGCATTTTGGATAAAGCGAAATGCCTTCAAGTAGTTATTGAAGGAACACATTTGACACTGCAAGGAACAAAGTGTCTTGTTACTGTGCTGGTACATTCATGGATCAGATTTGTACCTTTGATGAAGATACAATATTGTATCTGCAGGTTTTAAAAAACCAAAGGTACATTTTGGTTTCCCATGGTACAAATCATGTCTTTAAAGGTACAAACTGCAATGGTGCAAATTTGTTTCTTTGTCTTCAGGTACATTTCTGTTCCATAAAAACTGCCCCAGAGACAAGAGTTTGTACCTTCTTTGGTACAACATTGTACTATTTTTTTCTGAAAGTGTAGAGAACATAGCATTTATAGATCACATGTATTGTCATTGCACACTGTAAAAATGTAATGACAAAAATTCAAGACAACAAATATGTTGATTTAACTTATTTTAATAACTGAATCAGGTTTTAACAAATTTTTACATTTTTATAAACATTTTTAAACGTAATATTTCTGATGTAAGTTAAGACGAGCAGAAAAGTTCATTTGATCTGACTAAAAATGTAAGATTTTTTTTTTTTTTACAGTGTAGATCAGTGCATTGACCTAAACAACCATATTTATGTCTTTGTAAATAAAATAATTTAATTTGTAGTAAAAACCTAATGTGAACCTGGTGTGATCGAAGATGTCCTATCAGTTTCTTAATTAATAATACATTTTAAAAATTTAAATTGCTTTAATAATACTGAAATTAATATTTTGCCAATTTAAAAATGTCTTTTTACATAACATGTTATTTTTATAATTATTAATTTATTACCTAAATATTACTTAATGATTTTAATGATGACCATTATCAATGGCCTAGCTTCATGTTTTCTTTTTTAATCATTGAACGCTGATATTATAGAACACGCACACCACTGATACATAACAGTTGATTAGTACTGGACAGGTGTCATGGACTACAATTGCTGGATTTATTTTTGAATACAAATATTTTACACCCATATGGCTGTTAAAATAACATATGGTTATAATGAAATTAATAAATGTGTTTGCTATACAGCTTGTGCCACATTAATGTGTTATTCATACAGCTTTTATGAGCAGCGTGTGGGTCTCCCTGGTGTACAGAGCAAACCCTACTGGGACAGAATGTGTTGACACACAGAAACATACTTAACCCTTCCTTTGCTCCTTAATATCTCTCCAGTAATTTATATACAGTCATTATGGTTATGTAGACCCAGGGCAAAAACATGATGCTTTTTTCCTTAATACGGCATACATACATTAATTTCAAAATCTCTTTATGGTAAAAAAATGTATCAAGTTATATATTATTTTATTTATAGTCTTTGTTATTTCTTCATAGCGCAAAGTGTCTTTTCCATCTGTCTGCATAGTATACAACAAAAATGCAACAAAGCTTATTTAAAAGCTATGTATATATTGCTATGTATAATACAATGCATTTCATACGGCCAATAAGATCTTTTTAAAACATGTAGGCGAAACAGATGATGATTTTTCTGCTAATTTGCATTGGTGAAGGCTGTGTCTTCAGTCATGAGTCTGCTTGAAATGAAATTGCAAACGAGATTTAAATAAAAATGTTGAGACTTTTAAAATGATATGTTTCATATAGCACTATATGATGTTGTGAAAATGCCGTAGCAAGCTTTTTAAAGCAGATTTATAAGCACCTCTCGGGTGGCCTCACCAATGAGGCCAAGTCTGGCATGCCAGGAATACAAATGCTGCATTGTACTAGCTGTCATGCTACCATGCCTTTGATGAAACTTATCAAAATAATCAACAAACTGGTCAGTTTTAAAGAATGTCCGAGAAATGCAGATAAACAATTATTGTATTTGATGTGCTTTTAATGTGATTTATTATTTTCAATTTTATGGTTATGTCAAATTGTTTCCATTTAAAAATAAATAAATATATAAAATAAAACTAAATTAATTAATGACTGAATGAATATATAGACATATACAGTTGAAGTCAGAATTATTATCCCCCCTTTAAATGTTTTTTTCTATTTTAAATATTTCCCAAATGATGTTTTACAGAGCAGGGAAATTTTTACAGTATGTCTGATAATATTTTGTCTTCTAGAGAAAGTCTTATTTGTTTTATTTCGGCTAGAATAAAAGCAGTTTTTAAGTTTTAAACACTATTTTAGGGTCCAAATTATTAGCCCCTTTAAAGCTATTTTTTTTGATATTCTACATTACAAACCATCATTATACAATAACTTGCCTAATTTCCCTGACCTGCCTAATTAATGTTAAGCCTTTAAATGTCACTTTAAACTGTATAGAAGCGTCTTGATAAATATCTAGTCAAATATTATTTACTGTCATCATGACAAAGATTAAATAAATCAGTTATTAGAAATGAGTTATTAAAACTATTATGTTTAGAAATGTGTTACAATATTTTCTTTCTGTTAAACAGTAATTGGGGAAAAAATAAACGGGGGCTAATTGTTATAACTTCAACTGTATGTAAATTTTTTTCTCATTATCTTTTTTTATTCTGTATTGTTTTGTTCTTATTACAAAACAATTATAATTATTGGTAAAATTGAAAAGCAAATTATTTATTTAAATATTTATTGTAAACTTATTCCTTGATTTTACTTTTAAGACTTCTTTGTTCTTTTATCTTAAGAAAGATTTGAGAGGTCTTTGAAGAAAGCTGGCTCATGTCACAATATGCACATCTGCATTATATAGTCCTTTAAACATTAAACGTTATTGATAAATAAATTAGTTTTTGTTTTTGCATTCGGTGCAATAAATTTGTTTTACATTTATATAGAAAGTATAATAAATGCAACTAAAGTGCCTATACTTAAATGTTTCAAATAGTGAAACTTTTTTGAAAATGAAATATATGGGTGAAATAATGTGAAACAAAATAATGTTTATCATCTGTGATGGATTTGGATTTCTGCTTTCCAAGCCATCCCAGCATGGATCAACATTTTTTATATTTCTGATTACTTTATTAATATGATTGTTTGAATTCATTGAATGAATAAAGTGAACGCATTGCTTAAAATAAGAATGTTCAGTGAATTTGCCTGTCTCTTTGTACCTCTATCTTCAGGAGCCACCAAATTAGGTCAGAGGTCATGGAGACCTCAAGTGGAAATGAAGAGCTTGATGATTGAAAACAACTGTACAACTCCTATTTGTATTTTTTTAGCCAGTCAATACAATACAAATTAGCAATTACAAATATATTTGCAATTGCTAATTTGTATTGTATTTACTGGCTAAAGTGATTTTCATTCATTTATTCATTTTCTTGTCGGCTTAGTCCCTTTATTAATCCAGGGTCGCCACAGTGGAATGAACTGGCTACTTATCCAGCTACTTGCTGTGTGGCATCAGCAATACTGTGCCACTGCGTTGCCTAAAATGATTTTGATATTATTATTATGTGTTAATTCTGTTTGAAGTGATTTTATTTTTTATTCAAGACAGACTTGGGTATGTAATGTAGATTACACCGGTTTTTAACCAGTTTTGATAAAGAAGGCTGAGAGTACACTCAGCCTTGGGTAAGAAACAGATTGTACTTTAAGTGTGTGTGTGTGTTCTATTTGATTGTGGATCCTTTTCACAGATCTGGGATATAATGAGATATTGTTCAGAATTGTATGCACGCACCCACGTGAAAATTTTCCTAGTCTATCTGTGTTTTAACCAATAGGTAAAACACCTATATCACTCTAAAAAACTTTGAGTTATTTCTTCAACCCAATGGTTGAGGTAAACCTATTTGGTGCGTTGCTGAGTTATTTTTTAACCTATATTAGGTTATTTTATAATAACTCAATCATTTGGGTTAAATATTTGATACTTTACTTTTAACCTTTATTTGGTTATTTAGTTTATAACTCAACCAGTTGGGTTGTAAGTTTGTATTTCAATAGTCAACTGATTTAACTGACACAGAACAGCTGCATTAATATGCGTACGTTATGTTGTTTTTGCCTTTTAAAGTTTATTTAAGCTCTAACGTAATAATATTGGGGTTATTTTTTTAATCAAATTGCCTCTCGTGTTTTTTCTATTCCTATCACCAGCACTCTTAAATATTGATGATACAAATGCGTGCTTCATGGCCGATAAAACGATTTCTCTATACCTCCCATGTTCATGTCTACAGTTTTTTGGGAGAAAATGATACACATATTTGGGATATTCGGCTGTCATTCCCTTTAGGACCCAGCGAAGACATTCATTTATTTACACAGCCATAATTCTAATAATAGTAGTACTTCAATTGTAATACCAGAATGGAAAAAAATAACATTTAATAAAAATAACCCAATGCATTAGGTTAAATTATATAACCCAATGCATTAGGTAAAAAATAACCCATAGTTGGGAAGGTGCTATAATAACCTATAGACATTGTGAGAGTATAAATGATGTTGATGTGTAATTGTGCAGAGCGACCAAGGAACTCATTGCAAGTGTTGAAGCTAGATTCTGCTGATGAAACTGCAAACTATCTTCAGTAAACTTTATTTATTGGAATCGCTAACTCTAGCTCTTTTTCACCTGAGAGACTGGTCTTTCTTTGGGTTAAAACTGTAAATAATCCCTACCCCTGTAGCTACTTATTTAAAAATATACTTAATTTTATAATACTTCAAACTATTATAAATGTCTCGTTGACAAATGGTTGAAAACAAGTGGTTTGAGGGTCGGCAATATATAAAGATCTAGAATGACTATGGGGTTTCACCATTTCAAACCTTTATTATAAAATCAAATGACTCTTGTTCTAAATATGCCTGACTAGATTATTTGATATGTAAAATAGGGCTGCACAAAATATAATTTAAGCATCAATGTCGCATTGTGATCATTCAGAATAATCACATCGCAGGATATATGCAATGATAAGTTTGTTTTATAATTTCTAATTTTCATGTGTTTTTGATGCCTGTGACTGTAAAATGATTTTAAACGCATTTAGTTATAAAATATTTTACCATTTGTGACCTTAACTATGATACATATTATTGAATTATTTTTATTTTTATCATTTAGTTTCTGTACTTGAATACTGTTAGACTCAGTAAATGATAGAACACTCTTTTAGTTGTATCATTTTCTTGATTGTGTTTACAGATAGTTCTGTCGTGAAAGTACTCACAACACATGCAAATACAGAAATGCACTGCAAATAGCACAGATGAAAATGTGTCTGGGGACCCTAATAGGTTTATAGATTGTTTATTAGATTTTATGGAGATGATCATCCCAACTGATCGAACATTATATATTCTTTCCAAATAATTATTAATTCATCTGGTGAAATTGTATTCATTTCACAATACATTTTGCAAAACAAAGAAATATTGCAATGTTCAATTTTTCCAATATCGTGCAGCCCTAATATAAACTATAGCCTGTTCCTGTAGAGAAAAACATTTTAGTGGATGTCTTCAATAAATGATGATGATGTATAAATAATAGTCTTGCTAAAATATAAAGTTGTATTACCCTAAGATAGAGATCTTACATTAGCAATAACTTTTAGACTAAAAAAATAACAATATGGCCACAAAACCAATCTAATATAAAGGTATAGTCTTATATTTTTTGCCAATATTTATAGTAAAGATCCTGTTCCATTAAGATATTTTGTGAACATCTTACTGTGAACATATCAAAACTCAATATTTGGTTAGTAATGTGCATTTCTAAGCACTTACATTAAACAATTTGCTCAGAATTTTGCATTGATGTATCCAATTTTCAGAAATTGTCCAAATCAGCTTTCAGGTTATTCATAAAGCTCATGGCTGTTTGTATGGCCCATGCTCACGCTGACATATACAAACGGCAAACAGACATATTAACTGCACATGCGTATGTACAGTAGCGTTTAGATTTTATCATTAACAATAAGGTGTTTGTATGTGCAAATCATACCTCACAATATGAATTATGTACATCTGGTGTTCAACAGAGGGCGCCAGTAAACATGACGCACAGGTCTCCCAGGGAAAAAAAGCACTCCTTTAGGCAGAAATAGTGTACGCCTGCGCTGTTGACACGCCGCTGTCTCGCTGCTTTTAAACAGCTGCTCTTGAAAGTGTTAGCCGCTGGATGTCAACCAAGGCGACTCGAATGACATGAATTTCTGAAATAACATGCACATTTCCACGGTGGCCGTCGGGAAGTCGGATATCTGTGAGAGGATCTCGGCTTGTCCGCGTCATGTGTAGCGCGAGCCCAATGACTTGAAGTTCGCCGGGCATTATTTCATTTCATTCGGTATATGGAGACTCTGCTCTGGATCGCGCACAGGCTTTGAGATGATCCATTTCTGCGATGGCGAGGGGTCTGTTTTCACGGGCCTGGCTGTCAAAGACGCACCATTTTCAGGTAACAATCTGGCAAATTAATCTGCATTTCATGACGTTTGGATACCATCAATATATCAACGTATTGCATTAACAGCGAGGATACATTTTAGCATCTTGTTGGCTGACCTTTAATTTCCGCGATAATTATGTAATATATACAGAATTTAAATGTATTTAACGTGTTTAAATCATGTAACAGCTGCTTTGTTGATTGGTGAGCGTTGTCACAGTAACTCGCGACACGACAGCAGTTTTAAAACGTGTTTTTGACGTCATAAACATTTGGTCAGGGAATTTTTCGTTCTTATTTATGGAAATAGTTCCTACGTTTACCCTTGAGAGGAATGGGCTGCCTTGGGCTGCCCTGCTGTGAGATTAATCCCCTTCACTGGATGAAGTTGAACTGTGGTTTCATGGCAGCCTGCACAACTCCACAACAGGACTAAGAAGCTTAAACAGGAGCCAGGCTTATATGCAGGCTTATATGGTTTATATGTACACTAGAGGTGTGTAGCCTATTTCTATTTAAACAGACACTTCTTGAAGAAAAAAAAACCACAATTTGTATATAGACCACATCAATGTGGTCATGTCACGTTTCCTGCTTGTTGTCAGCCTGTTTCATAACTATACCAAGATGCAATTCAATCATAACTTAACATTAAACAGCTATAAGTTCATAACATTATTTATCAATATGCAGACCTTCTTAGATTCTTAGAAGCTAAGGAAATTATAAATGTGCAATAGGAAATACGTTAGGACCATGGTTATTGTTTACATCCCTCAAAAGGTCTGTAAAATATTAATTCCTTGAATGATGTGTTAATGTGGTCATGTCATTGGCCCATGAACATTTGCTGCTTGTTGTCAAACTTTTTCATAACTATATCAAGATACAATTCAATTAAAACTTAACATTAAATAGCTATAATTTCATAATTTTATTATTTAAATATGCAGACCTTTATGGATTCTCGGAAGCCATGGGAATATAAATGTTCAACAAGGAAATGCGTTATGATCATGATTATTGTTTTCATTCCTTAAGTTGATCTATAAAATATTAATTCCTTGAATGATATTTCAAGGCAATTAGGCGTGGGTAGTTATGAAAATAAGTTTATGCAGAGTCACATTTAGGACATTCACTTACAACCTGCAAATAAGGATGTCATTATTTGTTTAGGATTTTTTTGTGTTTGATATTTTAAATAAATGAATTAAAGCCAAATTAAATGAATCATGCTTAATAGGACTTAATGATATTGGAAAAATCTCACATTGCGATTTTTGGTTTTCAGCTATATACAGTTGAAGTCAGAATTATTGGGCTCCCTGAATTATTAGCTCCCCTGTTTATTTTTTTTCCCCAATTTCTGTTTAATGGAGAGAATATTTTTTCAAACACATTTCTAAACATAATAGTTTTAATAACTCATTTCTGATAACTGATTAATTTTATCTTTGCCATGATGACAGTAAATAATATTTTACTAGATATTTTTCAAGACACTTCTATACAGCTTAAAGTGACATTTAAAGGCTTAAGTAGGTTAATTAGGTTAACTAGGAAGGCAAGTTGTTGTATAATGATGGAAAAAATTAGCTTAAAGGGGTTAATAATTTTGTCCTTAAAATGGTGTTTAAAAATTTTAAAACTGCTTTTATTCTAGCCAAAATAAAACAAATATGACTTTCTCCAGAAAAAAAAAAAATATTATCAGACATAATGTGAAAATTTCCTTGCTCTGTTAAACGTCATTCGGGAAATATTTAAAAAAGAAGAAAAAAAAAAACTCAAACAGGGCTAATAATTTTGACTTCAACTGTATATTGCAATATGAATACAATGCCACCAAATGGCTTAAATAGCTCTATTTGGAGAGAAAATAAATTAATATAGATTGATTAGGGTGATTTTCTAAGGGTGTGAATCATGTATAAAATAATAAACATATTCCACGTAAGAATAATAACAATAGAAAAAAAGAAAAAAGTCAAATAAACTGTGCTTTATGGTTTAAGTAGTCAAACAGTATTCAGGTACAACAATTGAATAATAAAGAATAAAACAACACTGTATAGTCATTAAAATGTACAACTTTTGTAACTTTTTTTGTCATTAAATTCTTTAAAATTTCTGTAAAACAAATGCAAATGACAAAGATTCGCTCTGTTATGGTTATACTTTGCAATGACTCCACAAATCGCATGTATTCTCAATTGTTGTGGTGATAAACTATAATCCTTCAACATTGCATATCCTGTGATGTGACTTGTGGACACACATTGCGATATCTATGCTGAAACGATATATTGTAAAACCCTACTGCTTATTTCAACTCTTCAGTCTGTGATTTAGGTGCATATTAATTCCTTTTCATTAAAAACACAACCTTCAGTTTGTCCTCTTCTATTTGTTTCCTCTTAATGCAGTTTAATAAAAATGAAAGCATACAGTATTTACTCATCCTTAGGTCATACAAGATTCAGGTGACACTTTTTTCTGAACATTAAAGAACATTTCTAGCTAAAACCGTGGTTGAGTCAAAAAAAAAAAAAAAAAAAGAAGTTAAAAGCTACTGGCATTTTTGAGAGTCAAGAAAACAAAACAAAGGCAAAACAAAATAATACCAGTGGCTCCTGATTGATGTATGAAGTTAATTATGTACACTACCTGACAAATGTTTTATTGTCAATCCCAGTTGTAACGACAACAAATAATAACTGACTTCAAATAATAAATGACTTCTAGTTAATCATTTGGATAAGTGGAAGAAGGTAGAGTTTTCTGATGAATCATCTGTTGAACTGCATCCTAAATCATCACAAATACTGCAGAAGACCTAATGGGACCCGCATGGCCCAAGATTCTCACAGAAATCAGTCAAGTTTGGTGAAGGAAAAGTCATGATTTGGGGTTACATTCAGTATTGGGGCGTTTAAGAGATTTGTGGAGTGGATGGCAACATGCCTGAGGTATCAAGACATTTGTTCTGCCCATTACATTACAAACCACAGTAGGGCAAATTCATCAGCAGGATAGCACTCAATCTCAAATTTCAGCCTCAACATCAAAGTTCTTAAAAGCAAAGAAGGTCAAGGTACTCCAGGATTAGCCAGCCTAGTCACCAGACATGAACATTATTGAGCTTGTCTGGGATAAGATGAAGGAGGTGGCATTGAAGATGAATCCAAAGAATCTTGATGAACTCTGGGAGTCCTGCAAGAACACTTTCTTTGTCATCCCAGATGACTTTATTAATAAGTTATTTGATTCATTGCAGAGATCTATTGATGCATTCCTCCAAGCTAATAAGAGTCATATACACAATATTCATTCTTTTTCCACTGCACAATGCCTTTATATTCTATACTGTACATTATCTCTGTTAAGTCACAAGACTTTTATCTAAGCAATGCCAGACCTTACTGTCCTAATTAAATAATTAAAAATCAAGGCTTGATCATATTTTATTTCGGTAAAATAAGCATAATCTAGAGGCCTTTGCCTTTCATACAAGACACTTCTGATACCAAATGATCAATTAGAAGTCAAGCCATCGTTTGTTGATTCGTAAAACTTAAATAGGCGTCAAGACCTTTGTCAGGTAGTGTATGTCATGTACTATCATTGCTGACTGTTGAGAAGTAAACACTCACAGAACTGATTGCAAAGAATAAAGGTAATAATCTAACTTGTGCACAATGTTTAGCTTCTTGCACTGCCCAACTGCTTTCTTCATTAGACCCCAGTGTAACATCAGGAACATTGTGTATTCATTGTACTTTGCCATTATATGAAGTTGTTTTATTTTTAGACTCTCAATAAGTTGATAGACGGTTACTTGCATAACCCATGGCCATAACTACAGCCATAATTACTACTGCCATAACTACTGCCATAATTTCTTGTTGATCTCGGATGGTCTAAGCATGCATAAATTAGCAGTATTATGTGGACTCTCCCTTTAATTTCTTTTTTAGGCAGACTCTAGCTAATTTTTTCAGAACAAGAAGTTCAGAACAAAAAACGTTTTCATCTTTACAGTATATAATTATAATCTACTTCAAGCAAGTGATGAATTGGTCAGATTAGTTCTGATATTAGTTCTATAGTTAAATATAGAGAAATATGAATTGATTGATATAACTAAAATAATATTAAATTAAATGAAAGTAATAATAATATAACTGTAAACAAAAGCAGAAGAATATATATATATATATATATATATATATATATATATATATATATATATATATATATATATATATATATATATATATATATATATATATATATATATATATATATATATATATATATTGCAATAATAATAATAATGATTAATACATGAAAACATAGCAAAAACTACGAAACTTTAGTCTGCCACTCTAAGAATTAAAACTACAGAAGGGCACAATATTGTTTTCATGGTGTGTTCTTGCAGGTTGTGTAATTACTGGCATAATTATTCAGACAGTCATTTCAATCAAAGTCTTGCTATTTGACTAAGACTGAAAATTTCAAAGGAAAGTTTTTAAAAAATAACATTGTTGTCAACACTGATGATGAGTTATAGCTCAACTTATAGCTCACTGTAAGCGTTCCAAGTTTGAGTGCTAACTCATAGACCTTTCCCATATCCATACCGCACTCTTTCCAACATTTTTATTGAATTTATTTTTGTTTTTCCAAAAGTTTTTATTGATTTTAGGAGATTTTAACATGTACTACAGAAATCAAAACCAAGCATTCAATCATTCAATTTCTTTTCGGCTTAGTTCCTTTATTGACCCAGCAGGGCCTCGAACCAGCGACCTTCTTGCTGTGAGGTGCTACCAACTGTGCCAGCGTGACGTCCGAAAACCAATATATATATATATATATATATATATATATATATATATATATATATATATATATATATATATATATATATATATATATATATAGAGTAAATTCATGTATATACACATACAATATAAAGGTATATCATAACATCATATAACAACACAGGTATATCAATAGCAGGTGATAAAAGTTATACAGAGAAAAGATTTGTATCAGCTTCCTTCAGGACAAAGGAATTTCAAATTTTACACTTTTTAGGTTTTCTCTTGAATATATAAGTTATTGTTTTCAAAGCCATACAATAAGACCCGCAGCCATTGTCCAAAATGCAAGCTTTCTTTATTTAAAAAACAAACAAACTATTGTACATTTTGCATGTAATAAACAGAAATTTAAGAGTTTCTTATCTGAACTAGTAAAAGTGTTTACAATAGGAAAAATATATAGAATAATATATATAGAATAAAAAATCAACCATTGACATCCCTTGTAGGAACAAAAATGCTATGAAATTAGGGCTGCAAGATATATCATTTCAGCATCGATATTCAATGTGATCATTTGCAATAGTTGAGCCTGGAATGGATTCATTTCACATGTTTTTTCTGAAGCCCATGACCGTGTGAGGGTTTTAAAAACATTCAGGCATAAGAAATTGTACCTTTGACAAATTAACGATTGATTTCATTGAATTGTTTATAAAACGAACACTATAGTATTATTTCACATTTAATTATTGAATCACTGAATACAGTTCAACGACTCTATTATTGAGTTCTTTATTGAGTTCATCAATGCTCGTGGATGCTTTGTTATATTTTATACACTCCTTTACAGAATCATTCACATCAATCAAAATCATAAATTCTTTCCAATGAGTTATTTAACTGATCTAGTGAAATTATATTCATATGGCAATATACTCATTCATTTTTTTTTATTTTTGGGTTCGGTCACCAACTTATCCAGCATATGTTTTTACGCAGCGGATGCCCTCCTAGCACAACTCATCATGGGGAAACATCCATACACGCTCATTCACACACATACACTAAGGACTGTTTTAGCTTACCCAATTCACCTATACTGCATGTCTTTGGACTGTGGGGGAAACCCGAGCACCCGGAGAAACCCACGCAAATGCAGGGAGAACATTTAAACTCCACACAGAAATGCCAACTGACCCAGCCGAGGCTCGAACCAGCGACCTTCTTGTTGTAAGGCGACAGCACTACCTACTGCGCCACCGCGTCACCCCTATTGCAATCTATATTGCTAAGGAAAAATAAAAATCAGATTTTAGATTTTTCCGTTATCATTCCATAATTTGTGTTAACAGAATAAAGAAACAGGTTTGGAAATGGTGGCATAATTTAAAAGTTTGGGTTACTGTGCCTTTAAAATCGGAAGCTCTGTTCAAAACGATTCTCTGTTCATCTGTTCTTTCATAAATAAATGAATACTCTATAGCCTCGTCCTGTAAGCTCGTAATTAATAATGAAAATGGGAATGAAAGCAAACGTTAGTAAATGTTTTATCACTTAAAATTAATAAATAAAATGGTGGATAATAGATGACGGCGTCACAGTGGGTAGCACGATTGGGAAAAATCTTAAATCTGATTTTTTTTACTCTGCAATATATATTGCAATAGGGGCGATGCGGTGGCGCAGTAGATAATGCTGTCATCTCACAGCAAGAAGGTGACTGGTTCGAGTCCCAGCAGGGTCATTGGCATTTCTGTGTTGAGTTTGCATGTTCTTCCCGTGTTAGCGTGGGTTTTCTTCAGGTGCTCCGATTTCCCCCACAGTCCAAAGACATTTGCGATATGTGAATTGAATAAGCTAAATTGGTTGTAGGGTGTGCATGTGTGTAAATGTGACAGTTTATGGGTGTGTCCCAGTGTTGGGTTGCGGCTGGAAGGGCATCCACTGGATAAGTTTTTGGTTTATTCCGCTGTGGCGGATTAATAGAGGGACTAAGCTGAAAAGAAAATTAATGAATGAATAGTAAATGATGAAACCTCTGCCTTTTTACTCTGTTGAATAACTTAAACAGATTAATTGTTCACCACAAAATGGTTGTGCTATATTGCCAAATTAAATTTCATGCTGACTTTGAAACAAAAATGTATGTATTTAACACTTACTGGTTTTATTTATTTGGGGAAGCTTACACAAGAGAACAAGAAAACAAGGAAAAAGTATTCCAGGTAGGGCTGGAGGATATTGGAAAAGTCTGATTTTGAGATATTTTATTTTTCTGCAATTTTAAATATTACGATATGAATACAGTTTCAGAAGATGGTTTGAATGGCACTATTTGGTGATTTTCTGGGGAGTCTAACAGTATTCGGGTACAGAAATTAAACAATCAAATAGCAAAAAACAAACAAACAAACAAACAAAAAAATTCTTACTTTTTGTTTTGTTTCTAGTCCAAATATCAAAAAAAAAAAAAAATCTTAAACCAAGTAAAAATATTCTTTAGTTTTTACCATCAGAAGAAGTGGGTGATAATTAATTTTTTCTTGTTTGAAGGAAATTATCTGCCTGTGGGGTAAGTGAAAAAATCTTGTTTTCACTCTGAATTGTAGATATTTGGACTAGAAACAAGACAAAATTTCTAAGAAAGAAATGTTTTTTTTTTTTTTTGCTTAAATTCCATATAAATACATTGATTAAATACAATTGACCCTTCACACAAGCCACACCCAAAAACTGCCACCCACCAATCGTGGCTTAGCAACCGTAGCTACACGCAGGGGCTCTGTCAAGCTTTCGAGCGAGGGAAACAGGCCAGAGCGTTGTGCATGTTGATTGTGCAAATCTGACACCCAATATCCTTAAAGTTTGGACAGGGTGGTGGAATTTTTTTCCCTTTTCAAAACATAAAACCCAAGAGGAGAAATGCCAGCATGGATCAAACTCTGTGAGGGGCGCTATAGGAGTCGAGTTAAATTGGTTTTGTATTCGATATTCCTGACACATTCAGTGATAGACAGATGGCAATAACTCACACTCCTCTTACCCTAAACAGATCTAAACTGTGTTCCCTACAAAAATACAAAGCAGGTTATGTTTCGCAGCTGTCTTTTTCATTTTTTTCGCTTGATATTATGAGCACTGCTCCGTTTAAGCCTTCGTCATAGTAGTCATACTAATAGCAATCATATTCCCATCTGTTTTAAGCTACGAATATTTGAAACTACATATCAACAGAACAAAACAGAGATATGATCACAATCTGAGCACTTGTGATCAATATATTTCATCCGCAGCTGTGTAATTCATAAGCCTCGATGTCCATGTCAGAGCTACAGTTCGCTGATGTTTTCGTCTGTCTTTTGGAGATTCAGTCATTAGTGACGATGTTATGGCAGGTTAGTGTCTACTTTTATATCTGGTGCCTGATTAATATTTGCTGGTAGGGAAAATCTATCTGGTCACTTCTGCTATTTATACTTTAACTTGCATTTCAATTTATTTATTTATTCCACTTGTCTGCAAATTAGAACAGAAACAGTATAAAGAGCACACAAACATAGGTATAGACAGTGATGGGTGTACATCGTTATGGGTCAATGATGCTAATGTTCGACACAAATCCATCAATTTCCCCTTTCTGGCTGTTCTTTCTATGAATGAATAGAAGCACTGTCCATGAGTGTTTCCTCATCGGTTAGTAACGCTATATTTCAATACACCACGATTAATCATTATCAGACTTTTGGCTAAAAATAGAGAAATAGCCATTTAATTTGTTATTATTAGAATATTTAATTTCACCTCTCTGGCTGTGGATGAACTGAGCCGTTGAATGGTCAGCGTATGAGGCGGCTAGGCTAAGCTAGCTTTAATTTTGATTAAGTTATTCTCTAATCGGTTGCCTATTATGTGGTGAATATACCCATGTAATGCATACTACAGTCTTTTTTTGTCTGGCTTTCTCAGATATCTCACTTGTTCGCCGAAAATGACTAATTAATCCCTGGCAATGTCTGACACCGGCGCAACACATTGTAATAGACGTCTCAAGCACGAAAGCTTGACAGGTGTAGCAACAGTAACCAAGGAGGGCGGGGCTGAGCGAAAGGTCAATTTTGTAGCTCTTAGTCAACTATAATAATCCAGACTTGGCATTGCATTTCTTTGCGATGTGACTATTGGGTATGTACAGATACTTAAATGCTTAAAACGATATATTGTGCTGCCCTAATTCCAGGTGTCAGATATGATAAGGTTATGCCACTTCATAAAGCAATGATAAATGTTGTATATCACAGATGAAGTGAGATCAGGGGCGTCGCTAGACCCCATTTACTGGGGCACGGGCTCCAGTAAAAATAGCCAGTGCCCCAGATAAATCCTTTGAGATACGATTTACTTTACATGCAAGTGTATTAATTAAAAGTGGTTATCCCAGAATAAAGATGTTATTCTCTATGTACAACAGGCTTGGGCGGTATCCAAATTTTCATACCGTCTAACTTTCTCCCTATTTTACCCCGATATTAGGTATTACTGTGCATAATAAAAAAAATTATGACGTAAGGCTCAGACAGCGTCAGCAAACTGTCGGCTTGTGCCTAAACCATTCAGAAACTGAATACCGTATATGCGACCTTAGGTTCGTGGTCACCTGTTTGTCTTGTTCGTATTAGAGATCTGTGCTGGATGCTCTCTCTCTCTGTGTCTGAGCTTTACTCGGAAATTCGTTACCGCACTGCAAGAGATCTGGTTGGCTCCTGTGGTACAGCAGAGAAAACTCAGGTCCTATTTAAGTGCATTGTTTTTTATGAAGGTATAACGGTATTGAAACTGACACTGTTGCTATTTTTAGATCTCGCATTATACCATATTACCGTATTACCGCCCAAGCCTAATGCACAACCGAACCAACACTGATGTAAGTTTAATCAAAAAGCAAACTGAGCATGTGCGCAAAAAACAAATATACCCGCACGCCTCACGCACCGATCCTGCTTGATGCTGACGCGCTGCTCTGCTCCTGGTCCAGTTGTGAACATGCACGGCAAAAAAATAGCCACACTGCTCATGTGTTGTGAAAACGGTGTAACAGGTTTTTTTTAATGCGGAGGTGTCTGCACGCAGTGAGTTTTTTAAGTGGACAAAACAATGTTTAAATAATATGATGGTGATATTATTTACTGCATGGCTCCTGATAGATTTTTTTTTTGGTATGTAGCAGAAAGGAGGAACAAAGTCAGGGAGGTTAGACTTAATAAACATAATTCTCGTATTCTATTGAATTGTCTATAGAATTTCATTTTAATAAAATTAATATACTGTACATGCAAAAGATTTCTTTTAGCATCACTCCAGTTGGGACTTGTTTTCCAGTTACATTTATGATTAATTTTTGCTAGAATAATAACTGCATAATAACAATAGTACTGTTATTTTTTTTATAATTATATATATATATATATATATATATATATATATATATATATATATATATATATATATATATATATATATATATATATATATATAATTATTTTTTTTTTTATTTATTTTAGTTTAATTTAATTTAATTAAAAAAAAAAAAATTATTTGGGGTGCTGTGCCCCAGTAGAGCTTTATGTCCAGCAATGCCCCTGAGTGAAATCATGTGAAGCTGTGATTTCTGTAACTCTTGACACAGATACAGCAGAAGTGAGCAAATGAAGGAGTGGTGTGAGTGAATGGCATCAGAATGAATCAGCAGCTTGATGAATTGACTGGAGCTCTGTGCTGACAGTGCCAGATCTGCTGTCTCCATGCGGGACCGCTGACTCCCATCTACAAAGGCCGTTTCAGCAGAATGTCTTATGAAAACACTGCTAGAACAGGGAGTTTGAGGCATTACTTTGTTTATGCATGGTGTCCACCGTCTTAAAATGTTTAAAGTTGCAAAAAGAACATTTTAGGCCTTAAAAAGTCTTTACAGAAATATTATGTTGTGAGTCTTAAATCATTTTAAACGGGGTTTATTTTCCTATATCCATGAAAAGCTTCTCAAGCAAGCTGACACCTATTCAATCTCCATCAATCCATCTCAATAGATCGTATTTATTAACTATTAAATTTGATAACATCTAAAGTTTTAACTACATTTACTGTTATACTCTTTAATTGTATTCATTATTTGTCTCAAAGTTCACCTTTTATTTATGGTGAGGACACTGACCTGGACAGAGTTCCATATATTTAGCTTATTAAAGTTTGTGCACCCATGCAACCAGTGTTTGCTCATTTTGACAAATTATTTAAAATATGTGGCTAAGGCCCTGTTTACACTGCCAGTTAAATGTGACCAAATTCCAATTTTTTGCTAAAATGGAATGTAGTTAGGTTTACGGTATATTTATTATGAACAGTGGTTTACTGTAAAAGAATTTACATTCACAACTGCTATTTTTAAAGTAAATTACTGTAAACATTTTTACAATACATGTGTTTTATTTAAAAGAACTTTACTGTAAACAAACAGCAGTTTTCAATTGTAAAATTTACAGTTTATCAAAAAGTATTGTGAAGTGTTGCACATTGTAACCTAACATTTTACAGTGAAGTTCTGGCAACCACAGCTGCCGGTATTTTACCGTATATTTCACCCGTTATTTTTTACAGTGTACTTGAAACGTTTTTAAAAACACAACAGAAAAACTTTTCAGTAGATCATTGCCTTGTAAAAAAGCTTACATGATGGCAATGATTCATTGCCATAGAAAGCTTACAGCATATTACCCCCACTCATTTATCGGATTGGCATGGCTGTTGCACAAAGACATTGAATCACTGTGGGATTGCAATGTTTCCATTTATCTTTAACCTTACATTTATAGATAGTCTAACTTTAGGGTGGGACCCATTTGTTTTGCAAATGTTAGCAAAGATAGCACAAAAAAAAAGGCAATTTTAAACCCGTCTTAAATTAAAACGTCAAATAGGTTGGTCTTTGTGTTCTCCTTAGCATTGTGTCTGAGCTCTCAGATAGACTTCTAAAAATAGACCCAGGGCTACGTTTATGCGTGAAATAACCTCTCCTGAGATAATTGTTCAGGGCTGAACGAGCTGCTTGCAAGCCAAAGAAGTTAATTAAGCCATTTCATCAGCCAGACAACGATTTGCTGAACTCCTTTCCACATTGAATAGCGCTTGCGAAGGCTGAAAGGAGATGTTATTCATAGTAATGTGGAGGTTTGGGCTGATCGTAGATTTGCACCTCTATACTTAGACACCACCCTCATAGTCCTCAGTGACCTATCTGCTCCATAAAACACAGACTATAGCGTGATTTGGCAGAAAGGAGCCCAGTCTGAAATGCGTAAGCTCAATTGCTCTTGGGTTCTTCATTTGCTTCAGTTTATTGCCTCACTTCGATCTCCTCATGATCACCCACATCTGGACGAAGTTTTACTTGGAGCTTTTCCTGGACGGCTTCTCTCTTTTTCTTTTTGAGGTCATGTGTTGGATATGATTGCTGCTTTTCAGAAGGATTTGAAACCTTGTAGCAAATAACTTCCTAATCCTTTGTGAAGCAGCAGATGATGTTCGAATCGTAGCGGTACAGGTTGTTCTGTACAAAAGGAGGCAAACCTCCAGATGGGAGGATTTCATGGTGTCTGAACTCGATTAGAGAACATACTTTTGCTTTTGACTCTGTAAGCAAGGGGGGGAAAACAGCTTTTTTAATCTGGCATGACAGATATTTTAGAATTATCAAGTTCTGTTGGAGCCACATAGTCTTGTCTACAAAATGGAATGAATCGTGACACTTATTCATGTACACACACAATCAGGAGATGGTTTTTATTGTCCCAAAGTGGATTATTTTACACTAAATACTGTTTTGGTTATAATGTGCATTTGGGGCCAAAATGCATCAGCCGGCCAAATTAAAAAACAAAAGTGCCTATAAACTTCTTTTTGTTAAGAAAACAGATGCTTAAGTGTTCCTTGTAGTTTTATAACTCAAAGGGCAGCAATGATGAAAATTAACTTTTGTAAGCTGTTTGTACAGAGCTGTGTGTAGGTATAGTGTGTCCACTGTCATATATGAGTGATATAAAGACAATAATTCTCTCTTTTTTTAAGTTGTTTTGTTTATTTCCTGATGATAAAATCCCAGTAATTTTGAGGTCCACAACGAGATGTAGAAGTGGGGTTTTCTACACTCACTGAACTGATTGACAGGCGCCATGTTTCTATAATAGCATGTAAGCACACGTCCACAGGACATTGTTGACAAATAAACTGGGATTAAAATGTGTTACTCTCTGTGATTTTTTTTTTTTTTTTATAAGTTCAAAATACTTTTAAAACAGATCATGTTTGTGGCAAAGAGAGTAAAATTGCTATCGAATTCTTAACCACGGCCATATGGTGTCAGTAAATGCACATATACACTTGAAGTCAGAATTATTAGCCCCCCTGAGTTATTAGACCGCTTGTTTATTTTTCCCCAATTTCTATTTAACAGAGAGATTTTCTCTACATATTTATAAACATAATAGTTTTAATAACTCATTTTTAATAATCGATTTAGTTAACATGATGACAGTAAAAATATTTTAGAAAGTTTTAAGACACTTCTATACAGCTTAAAGTGACATTTAAAGGCTTAAATAGGTTAATTAGGTTAACTAGGCAGGCTAGGGTAGTTAGGCAAGTTATTGTATAACAGTGGCTTGTTCTGTAGATTATTAAGAAAAAATATATCTGAAAGGTTCTAATATTTTTGTCCTTAAAGTGGTGTTTAAAAAATTAAAAACTGCTTTTATTCTAGCTGAAAGACTTTTTCCAAAAGAAGATAAAAATTTGAAGGGGGCTAATAATATATATATATATATATATATATATATATATATATATATATATATATATATATATATATATATATATATATTAGTGCTGCCAATCGATTAAAAAAATTAACTAATTAATCGCACCTTTTTAAACAAATTAATCGCGATTAATCGCATTTAAAATACTGAAACTTGTAATTTTGCCTATTTAAATGTAAAATTAATGTAAACCCAAGGAAAAAATATTTAAATTCAAAATATTATTGTTTAATAGAATTTTTGTTTAACTTGTAACACAGATTTCTTCATGTAAACAACATACCCACAATAAACCATCAAGATCCTGGCTTGACAGCCATATTTATTACAGAAATTAAAACACAGGCATGTTAATGACATTCAAATTTTAAAACAATCAATGCCAATAAAGAAAACATTGATTTTCATGTTGGATTCTAAGTGGACTGCAAAAAATGCCAAAATACAGGAATTGCAGATATGGAAAATGAAATATTATAATAATAAACTATAGAATACAAACTGTTGCACTCATTGTAGTTTTATTGCTGTGAGTTGAGAACATTAATTATAGAGTAGAAACAATTTTGCTTAATCCTCCTTTACATTCATCCAGTTGCTAAGACTAGGAGTATCCCGCAAGTGCACAGAGACTCCCAAATGCTCGCAAATGAATGATAATTTCTTGCAAACCGGTCGTTAAATACATTGCACACCCCTCTCGCCCCTACTCAGATACGTCGCTCACTCCACCCCTGACACCCCTCAACGGGCCTGACACAGACACACACACAGACAGACACACACAACGCGCTGCAGACGTTTTGGCCCCAACGGCCTTCCATACTGGAGCGACTCCCCTCAGATTCAACACGCATGATCAAGTTCATCAAATTTGCTAAGCGTCCTAAACTAAGCGTCCTAAAGTATTACTGTATTTCACAAGGATTCTGACACAACAACGCGAAGCATACGCTTTCGTTGCGTTTAATGAGATAACACAATAAACTTGGAGGGCTCATGCTGAAAGGCAGAGTAATGCCCTGTCTTTGACAGCTCGCGAATTCAACAGACGTTCTGAGTACATTTACATAAGACACCAATACTCCGATTTTAATATGATTAAGATAATACTCTTATTAAAATTCTACCGTGGAGCCTTAAAAGGAACCTTACCTTAAAGGAACACTGAGTCACGAAATGCGGAGGATTTTCTTTCTGTTTGCCATGCGGTATCGACTTGCAACAGATGTCGAAAGTTAAAAATGAAACACCCGAAATTGCATGAAACTCTGGATAACTTGTGATGCAACTAATTGTTTTATACTGGAACTTGCCTTCAAAAAGTGCTTCCTTGGTCTCATCCACATTTATTGCATGTTGAACACACGTCCACCACAACAGGAAGTAAAAAAAACCTGAACTGCGTTAATTTTTTTTAACGCGTTAAATATTTAAAATTAATCGCATGCGCATGTATATATATATGTGTGTGTGTGTTCGTGTGTGTACTGCTTGGCATTTGTGTATGAGTCATCGTTTCAGAAAGGCTTAAATAAACACCACAAATACATGAAATAAACTTTTTTTTGAGCTGTATTTCAGCTTCATCCGAGTCGGTCTCTATCACTGACTGCTGTTTATCTGACGTAACGCATAACAAGAATTAGACATGCACGTGGGAGCGGTGGGCGGAGAGAAGCAGCTCTTGCATTTAAAGCCAAAGGCTACAAAAACAGCTACACTGTACTCAGACACCAAAATGGGCAGATTCTGGTGGCTATAATAAATAACCTGATGGTTAAACTATTACAAGCACATTCTGGAGACTCCAAAGGCTTTCACTTACATCTTGTAAAAGGGGTAAAATAGGTGCCCTTTTAAAGGGTTAGTTCACCCAAAAATACAAATTCTGTTATTAATTACTCAATCTTGTTAATAACTCCATCTTTAATCATTTTCGGATGGCAATTTAAGATATTTTAGATAAAAAAAAAAAATTTTCCCACTTTTTTAATCAGCTTTAATTTTCAAATGTTTCTGGAAAAAAGCTAGTGATGGGCAAAAATTAATCACATTCAAAATAAGTTTGTTTTTTACATTATATTTGTGTGTGTGTGTTACATATAATTATTATGCAGATTAGGTACACGCATAGATTAAAACAAAACAAACTATTTTGTTACACTGATATTTAAATAGGCTAGGCAATGGCGCAGTAGTGCTGTCGCCTCACAGCAAGAAGGTCGCTGGTTTGAACCTCGGCTCAGTTGGCGTTTCTGTGTGGAGTTTGCATGTTCTCCCTGCCTTTGCGTGGGTTTCTTCCGGGTGCTCCGGTTTCCCCCACAGTCCAAAGACATGTGGTACAGTTGAATTGGGTATGCTAAATTGTCCGTAGTGTATGAGTGTGTGTGTGGATGTTTCCCAGAGATGGGAATAATTCTGACTTCAACTGTAAATACACACATCCATGCATATATTTTTAGAAAAAGTTTCTTTATATTTAGACATTCATCAAAGGCGGCAACACCAAAGCTCCAAAAATACAAATTTATTGAATTAAAAAAGCTGACACAAAGCGTGCTTTTTAATTTAATAAATTTGTATTTTTGGAGCCTTGGTGTTGCCACCTTTAATAAATATTGATTTTGCACCTTCTTTGTGTGTGTGTTTTATTTATATATATATATATATATATATATATATATATATATATATATATATATATATATATATATATATATATATATATATATATATATAAGACATATATAGACATATAGACATATATAGATATAGACATATAGATATCACAATACGAACTTGTATATCATGTTTATGTTAATATTTTTTTTACGGGTTGCATCTGTTATTGAATTGGCAGAGAAGGGTTTGTTATCAATATACTGTTTAAGAGCTGACATGTCTCCCAAAAACAAGATATGACATTTAATACTCCAAAAAATAGGAGCACTTTAATGAATAGTAATAACAAAGGACAGTTTGTTTTTGTATTTCTTCTCCATGCATGTCTTTAATTTACTTTAATTTAGCAAATTTGTTCATTTTTATTTTTGTTATGTTTATTAATCTCGCATTTATTAAAAAAATAGTGGCTAATTCATTGGTTAACAGTAAGTACAGTCTATCATTTTCGGCAAAATTTTATATGGGTCTACCTATACTTGTAAGAACAAGAATTCTAAAATGTGACAAAGTTAAAGACTAAAAGAAATGACACAAGTCTTAACTTAAACGCACACAAACATGAAGTGATGGAAGGTCTGCATCTCCGGTCAGTCATCATGTGAGAGTGCTTATGAGAGGCTGAATGATATACGAGTCACAAGGGAGAATATTTCAGACGAATCTAATTTGGACTTTCAAAGAGTGAGGCCTGCTGGGAAACTAACCTGTAATCAAGTCTGAAGCAAACCAGTATTTACCTACCAGCTGTACTGCAGTTTTTCTCCTATAAAGAGCCACTGGGATTTCTGAGTTATGGAAGGAAAGGAAATCAAATCTGAGCTTGCTGTTGTATAGGAGGAGAAGTACCTCAAACCTAGATTAAAAGCAGTGAAAGTGTGAAATCATTTTTACACCATTAGCAGCACCGTTGGTCATTGGGTTATAGTTTGCGTGTAGTCAGGGTCGGATTTATGCACTCGCATTCTGAGAAAGGTATAAATGGAGGTCGGAGCAAGCTCCAAGTGGGCTGTACAAACCTGGAGTTTGTATTTATTTAATGTATTGTACATGACACAGAGTCCAATATTGTGCTTTATGAATGTCTACACCTAACCCAACCTTAAACCCAACCTCGCAGTAACTGGTTGTGTTTTATTATCGTCCACACCTACGTCAACCTTAAACCCAGCCTACTTGTGGCGTAAATCCCTCCCTCTTGGAGATCTCTGGGCTGCAGCCATGCCTACTTGGGGATTCTTGGTATGTGTCTATTCTCACACATTCAGAAAAGACAAGATACAGTGAGGAGAAATTGATATCTTTTATTTATTACTTCACCATCTGAGTTGGGTGTAACGCGTTTCACAGTAGCTCATTACTGTATTCTAATTACATTTTTGAGGAATGCAGTAATGCAACCAATTACATTTTTTAATTTGTGTAATTTGTTTAAAGTTACTAATGTTAATGTAATTGTGTTACTTGCTTTACAAATATGGTTTTTGGAAGAAAAAAAATGCATTCTTTTAAATCATGTTTTCCGCTGCAACATTAGTAAATAAGCATTCGGTTGCTGTTGAGAGTGGCTGCTTCTTCAAGTGGGAATATAGATATTACTTTGATTTCATTGACCGTAAAAATAAAAATATTGCAGTCTATGTCCAGTCACTAAGGAGACAGCTTTTAACTCGACCAGCACCTTGTTCAAGCACTTAAATAGAAAGCATTCTACGACAATACTTGTCACCAAGGGGACATAAACCCCAAAACACGGCGGTTCAACTTAAACCAGGCTAAATTGAATTTTTGTGCAGGATCGAGAGTGAAGGTGTCTTTTGAATGTGAAGAGAAGCGAAGCTGCTTAAAGGGCCATTTATATATCGTGTCTTTTGCGCGCATATTAGGTGCGCATATTGCACATGCTCACATTTCCCAGGCGCACGCAGTTGAAAACCATGAGTCAACTGAAATGAACTGACCGATCAGCTTCATTCTTTGAAATATACTTATTTAGGTAGACTAATCACCTTGGACAAATTCAGAATACCCAAAAACTGCCCTAGGGTTGTAGCGATACCATTAATTCATCAAGATACGATACCAGCTGAAGCATCATGATACCAAGTAGTAATGCGATACTGTAATTGATAGCTCAAATTCTAAATGAAGTTGTCAGAAATACTATATTTTACATGTTAATAGGTCTTGGATTTAATTCATAATTCCCTTATTTAAAAAAAAAAAAAAATATATATATATATATATATATATATATATATATATATATATATATATATATATATATATATATATATATATATATTTTTTTTTTTTGCACATCACTTCATCTAAAATTTATTAATTCTTTATCTTTATTTTGTAGTCAACTGACCAACAAAAATACATAAAAAAATAAAGATACAAATGAGACCAAATGAAATTTGTTAAATTTGGTAGCATTTTTCCAACACAATTAGACTATATAAAGTGGCCAAAAATTGTTTCAATGTTTCCTGTTGCTATTTTGGGTTTTTCATCTATTGCTTTTTTTTCAGTCTTATCAGGTAACAATCCAAAGAAATTCAAAATTTCACTTTGTGAGTCATTCTTTTTAAGAGATTGTCGCAGTTGTTGTAGCTACTAAATCATATAGAGAGGAACAGAAATGAACTGATTCAGATGTGCATTTGAAACGTCAGAAAACATCAGAAAACTTGCAGTTTTAAGCCTATTTTATACTTCTACATCAAGTGATCGCCGTGACCCACGGCGCATGCAACGCGCGTAGCTGTGCATTCATACTTCTGCACGCTGTTTCTGTTGCTCTGCAATAACACTTCCGATACGCTATCTGGAGGTGTTTATCTTCCTTTTTGTCGAGTTTCTTCGCTGGTGTTTTGTTTTTTTGAAGGCTTCCTTTATGTACAAGTGGTTCAAACTCGCTCATTTTAAGACATGAATCGGTGGACGTGCAACAACTTTAACCATAAGGTAAACACAAAGCAACAGCCTCCATCCAGATCTTCTTGTAAACAGTCAACACTTGTAAACAGTCGCTCCAACAAACTCATGCAGCTCTCTGTTCCGACCACACTTCTTCAGCGCTTCCAAGCCGACCAATCACAGAGCTTGCGCTATGTAGTTACATGTAGTTACATTTTTTGAGAGGTGCATGTCAGCGATGCCGACGGCCATGGCTAAAGCGTCCACGCGTAGGCTGCGCAGTAGCATATGTGATCGCTTGACACAGAAGTACAAATCAGCCTTTAAAGGGCCCCACAGACTATTAAAATAAAACGGTTTATTGCTTCAACGTGTTAGCATTTTAGTGACTTCTCCACATCCAACATTATTGCAGATAGACCGGTAATGACGATACTATCGTTTACAAACTAAAGTGACACCGAGTATTTTGGACCCATAGTATTGTGATAATACCAGTAAACTGTGCAACCCTACACTGCAACGTTTTTTTCATACTATGGGTGTCAATGGTTACAGCTATCCAGTTTTCTTCTAAATGTCTTATTTTGTGTTAAAAAAAAAGACAAACAGGATTGGAAAAAGTGAATGATGGGAGAATTTAAAGTTTGGGTAAACTCTTGAATTCTTTTGAATATGTCAAGCTGCTGTGATCAACCCATTGTAACGTTTTTCAGCGAATATTAAATTACTGAAAGAGCTGCAGTTCATTCTGTATTTTTAAAGGTATATTTTTTGTGTTTTAAAAGTAAATTCAAACTAAAGTAATTAGTAATCCAATTACTTTATATGTAAGTAACTTGTAATGTAATCAGATTACAATTTTCCTGTAGTAATCAGTAACTTGTGATTGATTATTTTTTTTAAAGTAACTTGCCCAACACAGTTCACCCTAAAGCTAAAAATGAAAGAAAAAATCATTGAAGTTACATGAACCGTAAGTTTCTGAGACGTTTATTTCAGTATGTTGATGTACTTCCAACTGAAACAGAATATTGAGTAGGGAGCAGGGCTTTCTTTTTGCACATCATTCCCTCATAGCAAACTAAGGGTAAGAGGGGCGTGGTTAAGAATATTGTGGCTGAAGCTGTCAAACTGACGTCAACAGAGAAAAACCACCAATCCAAACACAGGAGCATATGGTCAAACCTGTATTGAAGATTATAAAACAAACCTTTTTTTTTCAATGGACTAACTTGCATAGATTAATATTAATTTTGCTATCAAAACAAACTTTATATATGATATGAAAAAATATGTTCCCAAATGTAGTCATATGCCCAAAGTGTCACAATAAAATGTATAACTCTCAGCATTGGTTGAGTCTGTTTTACCTTGCTTGGCTGGTTAAACAAACAAAGCTATTTTTTATTTCAGTCATATGCTTTATATCATGACTGTAATCATTTAACAGTTCTTCCAGGTCCCTGCTAGTGGAGTCCCCAACTGGCAAAGGCACAGACAGTTTAGACTTTGCTAAGCTTAGACATCTCGGATGTCTGCAGTGCAGTTTGTTGACCTACTTTTAACAAAAATGGCACTTAGCAGAGCTTCGTTATTTACAGGGATCTCCACACACACCCACAGATAGTGCAGGCACTCACACCCACACTGACACCCTGAAACGCCTACTACGCTAGCACCATTTCAACACGGGAAAGAATCAAAAATGTGTGGCCACATTATACAGTTAAACTGCTTTTCTGAAGATGTTTTACTGCATTTTTAATGCATTTATTAAGAAAATTAATCTGAAATTCCTAATACTATATGTAATGTAAATAATACATATAATGTAAATTATACTGTTTACATACACGGGGTTAGTACGTTTTCTAAAGGGTGGTCTAGAGTGTATTTTTAAGGCTTAGTTGTGTTTATAAGATGCAAAGCAATGTGTGCTCATGCTTAATTTGTAGAAAATCACATAATTAAGATTGAGCTGTAAGCACTTCTCTCCTTGTGTCACGTTCTTTGGAAGCCCAAATATAGAAATGGAACAAGCTCTGTGAAAATAGTCTAATGTTATTCCTCTGCTATAACATTACAGCACCTCTGGCCACGCCTCTTCGCTGTGCGAGGTGTATGCGCATAGGCAATGCGCGTAACCTGAAACGTTTGTGATCTCACTAGCCCGGATGTTTTTTTTTGTTGTCCCTGTTAGCTGTAGGCTTCCCACATAGCAAAATTTCTCTGGCCCACTCAATCAGGTTTTGCTTGGCCCACATGCCGCAGTGAATTACAGTATATGACTGGACCAAATCTAGCTTCCAGACAAGGGCCAAACACGGACCATATCTGGGCCAAGTCTTAGCCAAGTTAATACCTCATAACTGGGCCTGAACTGGGCCAGATAGGTTGGTGTGTCACGATTGCAATGAAACTGATAAACCCATGAAGCGTTGAACTTTAGGTACACTATGGGCGTACTTTTTCTCAAAGTGACCTGATTGGTAGAATTTATTTTTTTTTTTTTACTCAAAAAATATTTTAATGTATTTTAAATGTTGGTCAAGACTGGCCAAACTTACATGGCCCACATATCAATTTTTTAAATCTGGGCCAAATACTACATTTTACATTTGGCCCAAATCTTGTGTGCTGCCTTAAAGACAGTGCCAGCTCTGCCAAACCCGGGCCATGTTTGGCCCACATGCTGTATGCCAGTGGCGGATGAATGTCTGCTCTGCCAGCTTTATGCCTAATCTGGGCCAGAATTCTTTGCTACTAGGGTTTGCTAAGCTAACTCTGTAAAAGCCAGTGTCTCCCTTTGCATTAAAATGTGAGCGTCTTACATTCAGAGATGTTGTTTATGTTCACACAGCTACATTACACATCAACTAAAGTTTAAAATATGATATGGTAGTGGACCACCCCTTTAAAAAAATGAAATCAATGCTTTTATTTAGTTATATTTAATTAAATTATTTATTTATTTAGCAAAGATGCATTTAATTGTTCAAAAGTGAGTGCAAAAACGACATAAAAATAATTTTATTTCTTTTTAACTTTGTAATTAACAAAAGTTCAGAAAATGTATCTGCATAAAGGATTAAGGTGATAAAAAAGAAATGTTTCTTGGGCACCAAATCGACATACTGTAATAGAAATTTGTTTCCGCCATCGAGGAAGGAAAAAAAGTCATTGATTCATTAATTTCTAGTGTTGTTTGCATGACAATACCCAACAGGCAAAGAACGTAAACATGACGTCAAATTGAAGTTGTATCCTAACGTCGTGGGGTTGTTACATTTTGTTTGGAAATGGATATCTAGTTGACGTCACAGACCAACTTCATCCAATGTGAATGTCCAATGGCCAACCTAAAATCAACCAGATATCAACGTCTAATGATGATACAGCTTGGCGTTGTGTGGACTATATATAGTGTACCACTATGACGTATATCAGACGTTGGAATTAGTTTGCCAAACATGACAAATAAATATCAGTATTTGACGTCAATATGACATTGGTTCAAGATGTTGGCTTGATGTTGGATTTTGGTCACTTTCCAACAAAACCTAAAATCAACCAAATAATAACATCATTTGACGTCTTATTGGACATTAAAATAACTTTGTCCTTTAGACCATGGCTAGACATATCCTGCATCCGAAACCGCCTACTACTCTTTAGGTACTGCATTTGAATTTAAACGTACTACTCTGCCGTTAGAAAAGTATGTTCTATACAGTATGAATGTGAAAAGTATGAATGGAATTCGGACGTACTACATCCGCCATTTTGTCATGGTCACGTGACCTACCTGCGTCAGTTGCGTCGCCTCACTTCCATTCATGAATTCTCTCACAGGGCATTATGGGATAGCGCAGCGTGCATGGGATGCACACTTCAGAATCTCGCCGGAAGTAGTAAGTCATCCGGGTACTTCTCGCCTACTGATTTTTGAATTCTGTGAATTCAGACATACTACTCGGCTCGCATACTGATTTTAGCGTACTATGTAGTATGGAAGTATGCGGTTTCGGACGCAGCCGAATTTTGGTCACTTGACGTTATGCCATAAATCTAACCTAATATTAACGTCTTATGATTATCCTTTCTTCCACCAATCCCAGGACAAGCCGCAAGGATTTAAAGCCCAGACAGACCAGTTTGTGGTGTGCGCTCTGCCTCGGCGTACCATTTGTGCTCCACGCAATTTGTTTGTGCTACACTTCGTCTATTCAGTGATTTATAATCTCAGTTTACTGTGATAATTCGAGTTCGCTTGTTGAACTTCGTTGGCTTTAACTAACAATGTGATGGTTGTTGTGTGATTCTAAACTAAGCTCTTTGACGGTCTTATTCGGTTTGTTTTAGTTTAGATTGATGTTTTGTTCGATTAGTTTGAGTGTTTGGCCATCTGTGTATTTTGAGTTTTGTAGTTTAATTAGTTTAGTTCGGGTGTCATATACACTAAAGATCTCTGTTTTTATTTGTGTTTCTTTTTGACGTCTAGTTTAGACTTTAGATTTAAGAATTATTTTGTTTTGTTAGTTTCTTTGATTTGGCTTACAATCGTTGTTTTTGTTTAAAGATAATAATTGTAAATGTTTATTTATTTTTTTTCATTTTTTTTTGTTGCATATTGTTTCAACCACAATATTGTCAGTGCCAACTATCTAGTGATGTGAGTGCATTGACACACATAGCACACGTCACACATATAATTCAATATTATAAAAGTCATTCACCCTTTTTTATTTCAGGGGCAAAGACAGGCTTCATTCAGGACTTTTTGTACTTTAAAGCCCATGGGCCCTATCATACACCCAGCTCAATGTGGTGCAAGGCGCGACCCAATTGTTATTTGCTACTTTCAGCTCGGCGCAAGAGTCGTTTTGAGGTGTTGCGCCACGCTGTTTAAATAGCAAATGCATTTGCGCTCATATATGCGCCCATAGGCGTTCTGGTCTAAAAAAGCAGGTGTGTTTTGGCGAGTTGCTGGCGCGTTGCTATTTTAAGAAACTATAATAGTCTGTTTTTAAGACCAGAACAAAGCCGATCTATTGTCTGGCGCAGAGTGCGCCTGGCATACACACTGTTTAATACACATAAGATGTAGAGCAATACGCAAATATATTTACATATGAAAAAGATATAAAATATTAAGGATATATATAGGATACAATAAGGATATATATAGGATATAAATATAAAGAAATAAAATATTACAAAACATTATTTATTAGCCTACATGAAATTAAAATCCACTGCCTTCATACTTTCTTCATCTCGGGAGGCATTTTCAATTCATTCAATTTGCTTTTGTATAATGTTATTATTATTAGCAGTATTATTTATTATATGCATATTTATATTTGTTTTATTAAAAATAAGCTTAGATTTGTCCACCTGTCAGATTTTAGACCAGGGGTGGCCAATCCTGTTCCTGGAGATCTACCTTCCTGCAGATTTCAGTTGCAACCCTTATCAAACACACCTGTCTGTAATTATCAAGTGGATTTCAGGTCCTAATTAATTAGTTCAGGTGGGTTTGATGGGTACATTCTATGGGTACAGCATGTGTATTTGGATTTAACTCAGTTTTTTGAGCACACTTCGTTATTATTGTTTATTTATTCGTTTGCTGGAAATTAGAACTGAATTTACAAACAGTTTTGAAACAAATCTTTGCGCTTAACAAACAAAATTAATTATTTATAGGGTAATTGATGTCTGTGCGTACAAGGTTTCCCTATCCACAAGAGCGAAAGTGAAACTAGATTATGAGATGCCTTATCTCTCATTCTCGCGCAGTAGATGCTCTGTTTAACTGTTTTCTTGCTAGTGAAGCGCTCAGTTTTTATACTTACACTTACTTTACGACATGTAAATAGCAAATGCGCTTATGGCGCGACGCAACTGGCTCTTAAAGGTAATGGGAGATGAGACTCTGATCTCAACACACACCTATAGTTCATTAGGAAAACAAACTGAACCCTTTTAGACCATGCGCCACATTGCAAAGCGGATTTTTCCGTCCTTATATTAGCAAAAGTGGATTCTGACACGCCCTGAAAGCGTTTGCACCCTCAAAATGAAGCCACTTGTGTGTAAGCTATCCAACTTAAAGAACCATTTAAGTCTTAGAGAATTCATTGAAATGAGTTAATGTAGCAGATGATTACCAACCTTACAATCACACTGTGGCTGTACTGATTTCATGAATCATTGGCTGCTAGTTATAAAAGCACAGTAAGCGAGTTGTGAACTGTTGATGTTTTTGACACAGAGTTGTCTATTCAGACTTCTTTTCGCTTTTGATATTTGACAGAGTCATAAACTACAAGTAAATATTTGACTTTTTCAGTCAGGCTTTGTGTTTACTTTGAGCCTGGACTGTGATAACATTCATAGACCCAGCTTATGTTTACTTTCTGCTTCCTGTCCCTCAGGCTCGCCTGTCCTATATTCGAGTGAAGTATCTCTTTCTCACGTGGCTTGCTGTGTTTGTGAGCAGTTGGGTTGTTTATGTCCAGTACTCCACGTACACTGAGCTGTGCAGAGGACGAGAATGCAAGAGCATCATTGTGAGTATGATTGTTTCTGTTCATTGCATTTGTGATTGACTAATAGCAGAAGTGATGTAACAGAACAGAATCTCATTGACCCAAGACTTCATGTTTCATTGACTTCTATTGTTTTTTTTTTTTAGCTGTAACAACTCATAGTGCAGCTTAATGACACAAACTGGTATTTTGTCATTATATTATTTCATGTATCATCATAAACGCGTGTTTGTAGTAGTTTGATTTATCAACGTTTGTTTTTACTAGTTATGTCTCCCATGGGCAAATGAAATAATAAAACAAACAATGAAAAGAGCGCACTTTCGCATTTTAGAAAAACACTAACTAGGGCTAGGTTATATGGACTTTTTTTTTTAAAATCCCAGATTTTGTCACAAAAAAAGTTAATTTAAGATTCAAAAAATTGGTTGAATATTGTTAACCTACACTCTCAGAAATAAAGGTACAGGAGCTGTCACTGGGGTGGTACCTTTTCAAAAGTTACACATTTGTACCTACAAGGTCCATATTAATACCTCAATAGTACATATCAGTACCTAAAAAGTACAAATATGTTCTGTCAGGGTTCTGCCACTCTGGTCTTGTAAATTTTTGTTTTGGTGGCAGAGCTCGGACACTACCCATGTCTGGTCCTGTTTCTGTCTCTGTGTGCGCGCGCGCCGTCGTGGGTGTACGCAGAGTGTGCGCGCTCCTGCTTGATGCGGCCGCGCGGGAGCTCTGCGTCTCTCAGACGCGTGCGCTCTTGTACTCGTGTTTGTGTTTTCGTCTGTCAGCAGCGTGGTGTTTCATTCCCAGCGTCTCAGTCTTGTTGGTTTCGGTTTTGGTCGGCGCTGGGATGAAGCATGCACGCTGCGTGTGTGAGCGCACGGTGAGTGTTTTCATTCATCGTGTGCTCGTGTCTTGCGTCTTTTGTCAAAGCACGTGGCTCGGTGTTTACATTGTGGTCACGTGCTTTTGTCGTGTGCTTCAGTGTTGTGTTATGTGAGCGCATGGCTTGTGTTGTCTCTCTGTGTCATGCGCTCTCCCGTCTATTGTCTAGTCCCACCCTCCTTGTTTACTCATTATTAGTTTGTCATGTTCACCTGTGTCAATTTACTTTTTGCTTTATAATCCCCCTCATGTTTTCAGTCCTTTGCCAGTTCGTCGTTGATATTACTCTGTCTTGTTGTCTCCAGTCCTGTCAAGTTTGTTTTTGCCTTTTAATTCATGTTTTCCCCTTCGGGGTAGTTTTGTTTTGCCCTTTATTTTTATTTGTAGTTTATAATAAATAATCCTACATTTTTCTGCAATTGGGTCTTCACTCCTTTTTTCCCTCACCGACCGTGACATGTTCCTCTTAAAATTTTTAGGTACTAATAAACAATACTTTATCTCTGTCATTTAACAAAATGTATCACATTATAGTAATATTACTAGTAAAAACCTCAAATACTGTAAACAGTGGTTAGGGTTAGGAAATGTTCAGTTACTAAAGTGAACTGTTAATAAAAAACGTAACACTGATCCTGTTGAACAAACCAGCAAATTAAAGTAAAATGATTAAAATAATCATAACCATTTTTTATAATAATCACCATTTATTTGCTCTTCTGCTATTGTGTAGGCTTTCTTGGCCTTTGCTACACGGTGAGCATTGTAAGATGTGCGGAGTGCCTGTACTAGTTTTGAACATGAAGATGTTCGGCACTTTTGTGATGTCCTCAGCTATTGGAGTCGTCTTTGATAGTAGTTCTCAGATTTGTCCTTGCAACTGGGATGTTTGGTTTCTAAGTGTTGTTTTAATTTAGAACGTTTCATGCTCTCTTGTGAGAGCACCTCACTACTCACTGAGGTTTTAAGCCTTTTTTGTCGTCAATATATGTAAATCCACACTTTACATACATGGTTGTACTTGCGCTTCGACATATTTGTTGCTATAATTGAATGAAATTTCACATATCAAAAGGTACGGTTGTTGTATGCGCATTTCAAAATAAAAGTCCCATATAAGCAAAATAAGTAAAAAATTAAACTTTTGTTGTTTTTTTGACCACACACTCTGCGACCTACTGAAAATGACCCACCAGTTAAGAAACACAGATGTAGAGTTTATATAATTAGCATAAGCATATTATAAATTATGATATAAAAAATGCTAGAGAAAAAAAAATCCCTCAAGAACCTTGCTAGCTGTAATTCAAAATATAAAATTGAACAATAGAATCTAGGGTTGGGCCGATAGACGATGCCATCATCCATTGCCGATGGCCATTAGACAGACAACATGATGCTGAGCCGGCATCGCCAATCCTCCGTCGCAAACCGGCTCGCAAAAAATACACTTAGGCCCAGTTTACACTAATACGTCTTAGTGTTAAAATGGCATTTTAGAACAAAAATGGTCCACAACCACATCGTGTTTTACCCAACATTTCTGAACAGCTTTCTGTCCGCTGAAAACGCACATCACGTGACCACACACACACAGCCACACACACTGTCATGGGCTCGTCTGAGCTCCAGTGAGCAGTGCACGTCGGACAGTTTATCAAGAATGTACCGCTGGATCGCGTGTCACTATAGTCGTTAAACGTGATATTCAGACACGCCAAGTCTCTCGGAGGTTTGCAAACGAGTTATAATCTCCTAGAAATCACGCATCTCCCTCCCGGTCCTCAAATAAGTCTCGCACCCTTCTCACCCCTCACCACCGGATTCCTCCTCACTCTTCAGACACGTCGCGCACACCCTATCAAACACCGCCTGCCCCCCGCGCTTTTTTACATAACGACAATGCCATCGTCCATCGCGATGTTTCACATTGGACATCGTATGATGCCAAATTGGTCGACATCGCCCAACCGTAATATACCCTATTTACAATTGCATACAAGACTTTTATAATAAAAATATCAATTAAATCATTTTATAAAGTCACAGTGAAAGTGAACTCAAAATGATTGCTAAAAAGAGGACCTTATTCAAGGTGACTTGATTCCCTATTATTTTGTATAGATTATTTCAACATGAACATACATTCAGAGCTTTATTCATTACATCTTAATGACTTACGCAGGGCCAGTGTGTTGCTTTTGTTTGTGTCAGGCCGTTGCATCGCAACTTTGTGGCTGGGTCAAGCAATTGATCCGGTTACAGCAACGTTGAATGGCAATATACGGTAACAGTTCCTTTTGTATGCGCGTCTGGTACAGTACTGTTTGATGCTGCATTCACACCAGATGCGGGTGAATCATCAAGCGCAAGTGATTTACATGTTAATTCAATGCAAAGACGTGACTACGCATCCTGCGGCACAATTCGCACGAATGAATAAATGAAGTGGCGCGAGTTGAGAATTTTGCGTGAGTTGGAAGATCTAACCTTTAGCAGTGATTTGTGCCGTGTTAACCAATCAGGAGCTTGCTGCAGTATGGGCGTCATTATGTCCTAGTTCCTGTCATTGGTGTCCGGAGGGGAAATTTTCCCACTGACACTATGCAGACAACAGCTCATCAAGGTGGGCTCGGATCAGCCTGAAGCATCGCTGAAAGTTTCCATCACAACATTTCTCCATAATCTTCCCTGCACACGACAATATTGTTTGTTTGTTTGTTTCTATGACAAATGCGAGGGAACTATAGGAACCCAAAGGAAAGCATCAGGTCTTATGCTGTGTTCACACCAGACGTGGAAGAAGCGTCAATTGCGAGTGATTTACATGTTAGGTCAATGCAAACGCACGAATAGACATCCTGTGGCGAGGTGCGTGGCGCAAATGACGTGAATTGCGCCAATGGCACATTAACCAATCAGGAGCTTGCTCTTGTGGGGGCGTGATTGTGACATAGCGCCTGTTGTTGGTGTCCCGAGGGAAATCCTCCAGCCGACACCGACAACAGTTCATCAAACTGGGTTCGGCTCAATCAGAAGCACGACTAAAAATGCCTCCATCAACCAGGTTCAGTTTCCGGAGGAGTTTATGAGCTGGATGCACCTCTGAAAGGATCTAGTGGACTCAGACACGGCCATAAAAATATCGATGTTGTTTTTCAGCCTTCATAAAGCACATAAACACTGTTATTTTCTTAATAAAATCCATGTTAGCCATTAAGCAATGAAACTACAGTCACCAGGCAGACAGAAGCCCTGCCCATCAAGCGAAACCGGGTCTATTCTGAAGTGAATCTGATGCGCGAATAAAGCGGATTTGACGCATGAATGAAGCAAGTAAACGCAAATGTTCACGCATATGTTCAAAAAACATATCAAATGCTTGTCGTTATCATTCTCTTAAATTGCTATATGATCATTTAAATGATGTGCGGCCAGTTTAATTTTCACTTCCTAGCGCGGCTCATGGCTGCCATCACTGTGACATATGCAAATCATTCTTTAAGTGCGGGTCTCAAACGATCTCTCTGTGCAACAAACTGAACGTTATTTACAACTTTATTACTTGTTTTTCACAACCTATGCTGGTAGTAGATGGTAGTCAGCTCACGTGTGATTTCACGACCGTAAATACATCATTACATGAAGACAGAAATGACATTTCTGGGTGAATTATACCTTATAAATACAGTATGTGACACTTTTAACGCCATTTGAAGGTGTTCATGTTTCTGTGAAGACTTGTGCGACTGCCTTGCTTCTCTCCTGACCTTGAAAATATAATTGGCTGAATCGTAGAAAAGCTGAATTAAGATCGTGTGTAGAGTCGAGTCGAGATCGTGATCTTTTTTTCGATTAATTAGTAAAATCTCATTTTCTTAAGACCTAATAATATAGATTTGTCTTTCTGCCGGTTAGTGATTATAAGGCAAAAACATGAAAATAATATTCATTTTAATACTGGTACAACCAGCACAATGACAGTTGATTAGTTCACTTGAAAAGATTATTGTTAATCAGTGAAAATATTCAGTGGCTTATAAATCTTATCTTATAATTGAATTGTATTGACAAAAATAGCTTTAGCATTTATATCACCTTACGTGCTTTCCGAACAAAATAAAGTTATCTGGGTTATAATTAACATACCAGGGTGAGTACATGATGTCAACTTTTATTTTTGGGTGAACTCTTCCTTTATGACTTAAAGAGACAGTTTACCCCAAAATAAATTGTACCTCATCATTTACTCTCCATTTAAACCTCTTTTTTTTGTAAAAACAGTCTTTTTATAGATATTTTGAAGAATGCTGGCACCCATTGACTTCCAGGGAAGGAAAAAAGTGAAAGTCAATGGGTACCAGCTACCTGCATTTTTCAAAATATCTTCTTTTGTGTTCAACAGAAGAAAGGAACAAGTTTTTAACAAGTAAAGAGTGAGTAAATGATGACAGAATGTTTACTTTAACTGTCACTTTAAATGGGATTGGGAAAGTATTTGTTTACAGTGTAAGCCCACAGCACCATCTATTGGGGATGCGGTGAAAATGTTTCTTCTGTGTTCATTGCCATATCTTCCTATCACAATGCTGGCTTCTAGTTAATTGACATGCTTATAAGCCCATTGAAACGGTCTGTCCTCTTCCAACAGTGTGACAAATACAGCAAAGGCATTATCGATGGTTCAGCCTGCAGCAGCCTGTGTGAAGAAAGCAAACTGTACTTTGGAAGGTGCCTCTCCACCAAACCAAACAATCAGGTATGACACACTCGCCAGCAGAACAAAAAGAGATGCCCTTCCCAGCAGCGTCCAGCACACATGAACCGGCTAAATGAGGTCTTCAGAATCGCTACAAACTTTCTGGCATGTTTGTTGGAGCTAAACTCTGCAGGAAGCAAGCACTCCTTGTTTTGAGCGTATCCAAATTTAACCGCATCCAGCAATTTGCATCCGTTCAGAATGCTTTCATAGTGTAAATAACAATGTGGCCGAAGTGTTTGATTAGCCACAAATGACATACCTAATCTCCGCTCGCTCAACAAACATATTCGTAAGGGACAAATAGTGTAAAGTAATGAAATAAAAATACTCGGATAACTATGATGGTCGAGAGAGCTGCAATTTAAGAAAACATGTGCAATCATAGGTGTTGCTAGGCCTATTTTTAAACTTTTGCGGTTAGCCTATAAACTGTACACTAAATTATCGCCTCAGTCCCCTTTAAATTTGATAAGAAAACGGCGGCAGAATTCGTCTCCTCTCCGTCTTTTGTTTTTCATTTGATCAGCAAACCACAGTAGTGGACAGTGAGAGAACGAGGTGTGTGTTTATCGATAAATTGTTATAATATCTGCTTATTTGCAGTTTTTTGATATAGACAATGATAGCAACACACTGATAGCAACAGCGCACGAGAAATGCCAGCACAGGCTTCCAGTTTCCGTAGTTTCAAGTGCTGAACATCTTGTATCTTCACACCATTGACAATAAAAAGATAGTGGGGCCATTCTTCATCAATGGAAACCTCAAGGCCACTGGATATTTGAAATTGCTACATGATGACGTGTTTCCCTCTTTATGCACTGAAGCTGGCACGTTCCCTGAATTTTTTCAGCAAGATGGTGCACCACCACATTATGGGTGTCAGGTCTGAGCGTTCCTAGATGAACAGTTTCCTGAAAAGTGGATTGGTTGTCGTGGGCCAGTTGAATCGCCCCCACGCTCTCCCGATCTGACCCCCTTAGACTTTTAACTTTGGGGTCATCTGAAGGCAATTGTCTATAATGTTAATGTAACCGCACCGGTCCTACACCACTCAACCCGCTCCGGGCTGAGATCGAACTGGCGACCTTCCGCATGGGAGTTGGTTGCTCCACCAAGGAGGCTAAAGACCATGGCCTCTAGCGTCTGTCGTTACAGCGCCTTTTAGAGGTCAGAGGAGTGAGGTTTACCTGCACAGCACACACTAGCTGGCCTCCGTTACACTCACCCCCCTAAACCTCACTCCCATCCAGGTAACAGCACCAATGTGACCTCGCCGGTCCTACATCACTCATTCCGCTCCGGGCTGGGATCGAAACGGCGACCTTCCGCATGGGAGTTGGTTGCTCTACCAAGGAGGCTAAAGACCATGGCCTCTAGTGTCTGTTGCTAGAGCACCTTTTAGAGGTCAAAGGAGTGAGGTTTACCTGCACAGCACACACTAGCTGGCCTCCGTTACATTAAGATACAAGATGTGCAGCACCTGAAACTATGGATACTGGAAGCCTGTGCTGGCATTTCTCCTGTGGTGTTGCTATCAGTGTGTAAAGAGTGGGAGAAGAGGGTTGCATTGACAATCCAACACAATGGGCAGCACACTGAACACATTTTATATGTGGTCAGAAACTTGTAAAAGACTCATGATAGAATAAAGTTACGTCAAAACCAAGCACATCATTATTTTTCTTGTGAAATTCCCATTAAGTTTAATGTGTCTGATGACCCTCTTCCTATTGAAAAAAAAAAACAAAAGTTGGATTAAGATGGCCGACTTCAAATTGGCCACCATCCATCTTGAAAAGTTTGCCCCCTCACATATACTAATGTGCCACAAACCAACCATTCCCTTTATCTTAAGGTGTATCCATATAAATGGCCCACCCTGTAAAACTAAATGCACTACAGAATGTTGCGTTTTCAAATACATGCACAAATTGCATTTCAATTCAGTTCATCTTTATTTCTATAGCGCTTTTACAATGTCGATTGAGTCAAAGCAGCTTAATATAGAAGTCCTGGCAAATTGAAACTGTGTCAGTCCAGATTTTAGAGTTGAAGTTCAGTTTAGCTCAGTTCAGTGTGGTTAATTTTTACTGCTCAAAGTCCAAACACTGAAGAGTAAATCCATCACTGCGCAGCTCCACAAACCAAGCAAGCCAGTGGCGAGGAACAAAACTTCACCAATTGGCAAAAGGAAAAAAAAAACTAGAGAAAAACCAGGCTCAGTTGGGGATGACCATTTTTTCCTCTGGCCAAACTTCTTTGGCAGAGCTGCAGTCTAGGCGCTGGAGGCTCTGTTAATTCTATTAGTGCTAACATGAGCTTGATTTGCGGCTCCAACTGCTGGACAACCATAGCTTGTTAGTCAGGGTCCAAAGTGCATAACCTAAGGGTTAACATATTGTAACAGCTAGATTTTTGCCTCTTAGGTTACACGTATTTTGGTCCGCATGTAAACGCATCAACCTGCTTTCCCACAGCTTATTATAGGACTGGTGCAAATATTAATGTAATGTGTTCTTGCAGTACAAACCTGATTCCAAAAAGGTTGGGACACTGTACAAATTGTGAATAAAAAAGGAATGCAATAATTTACAAATCTCATAAACTTATATTTTATTCACAATAGAATATAGATAACTTAGCTGAAAGTGCTGAAAGTGAAACATTTTAAATCATCAGGCTAAACATTGGCTCATTTTGGATTTCAAGACAGCTACACATTCCAAAAACGTTGGGGCAGGTAGCAATAACAAGCTAAAAAAGTGCATTTTTTAAATTGACAATGCTAGACTACATGCCGCATCAATTACAACATTATGGATGCGTTGACAGAATCCAGTTATCATAAAGAGGAAGATGCGACAAAGATTACCTAAAACAGTTAAGCAGCTGGAAGTCTGTAAGAATGGGAGAACATGCCTATTACTTAACTTGAACCACATGTCTCCTCAGTCCCTAGTCATTTGCAGACTGTTGTAAAAAGAAGAGGGGATGCCTCACAGTGGTAAACATGGTCTTGTTTCAACTTTTTAAAAATGTGTTGATGCCAGGAATTAAAAAGAATCAACTTATTTTTCCCTTTAAATGAAACATTTCCGCAGTTTAAGCATTTGACATGTCATCAATGTTCTATACTGCATAAAATATTCAAGAGCCCATATTATACATGAAATAGGGTCATATCTTGGTTGTAAGGGTCTCCAACAACAGTCTAATATGCATGCAAGGTCAAAAAACACTTTCATGGTCTTATAATCTGCATTTATTTTTACCTAATTATCCCAGCGACTCCCGTATGAATCGTCCAGTGATTCATTTGTTCCCAAACCCCTCCTTAGCGTGAAGCTAATCTGCGCTGATTGGACCGATGACAGTCTGTCGCGATTGGTCGACTGCCTTCAGTCAGAGAGTGAAATGCCCAATAGCTAATCAGCAATATAAAAAGTTATCACAGTTCATACACGCTCGATAGTGTAGGCGTGGATTTTAGCTGCCACACACACACAAAAACACACACACGCTTCCGCCCGCACTCGCCAGGTTTTAGCCTGAGAACCCGCCCCGTTTTCTGCCCGCCGCGCCCGATCCCGCTAAAGAGCGGGGGAGAACACAACCAAAAATCACCCAGCTATACAGTCCAGACAGCCAAGCTGTCTGTATAAACACACACTCTCTCTCTCTCTCTCTCTCGCACTAACACACAAGCGCCAAGCAGACACACAGGCAAAGCTCTCTCTTTCTCATTCGCATAGCAATATCCGTGATATTGCTAGACAGCCCGCTCCCGTCCCAAATTAAACCCGTTACCGACCCCTCCCGCGATTTATTCGGAAATTTATTTCCGCGAAATTTATACCACGGAGCTCTATAAACAAAGCAGCATGCGTCGCATTTTTAACGTGGCTTTGCACGCAATAAGAGAATATAGCCAGTTAACCTGATACAGTACACGCGGTTACAAGTAACAAATCACAACTAAATACATTTGCAAGCCAGAGTCAACGAGGCAACAACTTTAATCGCACGTACTTACACTTGAGAAATGGAGGAAGAAACCCATCCTGACGTCCATCAGTAACTTACTCTTTAAGTAACTTACTCTTGATCCTTCCTTTAACAAACGCAGATGAAGTATTCTTTGTAGCATGTAGTTTCCAGAAGTTTCCAGTAGTTTCCAACTGCTTGGTTATAATGCTGATGTTTCATCTTTGGGTAGAGACTCGATATAATATCCATCTGCAGTGTGACTTCAATCGATTGTGTGTCTGGGTTTCTGCGTCAGAGGGCGGGGCCTCAGGTTTGAAATCTCCCGGCTTTGCGCGTGCACGTGAATAACTTGGTTTCGTTCGTACGTCATGGCGAAACACCTAATGACTCGGTATCAAGGCGACTCGTTTGAAGCACTATGAGTCGACTCTTTTATAGATGAATCAACCGTTTTAAACACTGTATTCTTACAGATTTAAGCCTTAGCTGGATACTTCACTTTACTTAGAGCTGTGTTACACACTACATGGAGGGGAATTTTCAAAAACCCATAATATGGGCTCTTTAAAATCTGGAACTTCCACATCATTGCATTCAGATTTTAGTTACATTTTGTACAGTGTACCAACTGTTCTGGAACCGGGTTTGTAAATTAATCCTACGTTTTATATTTATATTATATACGTTGTATAAATTTATTGTCATACATGGCAAATAATTTAACATTCCACTTAGAAACACCCTTAAAAGAAAGTACCACTGATGTAGACATTGTGTTGCTGTGCACTTCTCAGGTGTATACGGGCAGCTGGGGTGACCAGGACGGTGTCATCAAGTGTCAACTAAGTGACGTCCTGCACTATGAGCTGGGGGAAGAGCTGGAGCCAAAGAAAGAGATCACACTCTTTGAAAAGCCCACCCGAGGAACATCTGTAGAGAAGTTTAAAGAAATGGTCGCAAGTCATTTGAAGGTTTGGATACTTTTTTTTTTTTGTAACTTTTTTTAGTAATGGTTGGCAGATGGGCAACACGGTGGCTCAGTGGTTAACACTGTCGCTCTGAATATATATACATTTTTTTGTGTTTACACAGTCATAAAATAGATCCAATCTGTCATATATGAGCAAAAAATCAGAATTGGGTCACATTTAACTGGCTGTGTAAACGGGGACATAAAAGCATAAATGCTCACAATGGCATCAGCTACACGCAAGGTTTTCATTGTGGGGTACGGCGATCACTCTTGCTGAAGTATAAGTCAGGCTGAAGAAACAAAATCTTGCTAGTTGCAATCAAGCGGCAACCTCCCTCTCTCCCTAGGGAGGCCAATACGGCAGTAACTGAAACTGCAATTCATCGAAATTCCGCTTGTCCTGGCTCCATAATCAAGCAAATTTCAATTGAGCCCACTGTTAGAATGGCCAACTTCACAGCAGAAAAAAAGGCGTTTACAGCCTGGTACAAAGAACAATTTTGGTTCATAAAGCTATTATTACCCTTCATGACAACTGTGAGGGGGTGAATTTTTTAATAACTCATCAGTTTCCTTCTTATTAGGTTATATTAAGTTTGCATAATTAAGGGCGTGGCCACTTGATTGACAGCTGTGTCTCACTGATGGCCGTCACTTCACCTCAGCTGACTCCAGCTGATTAGCCACTGATTTTGGCATATTCATCCTATTTTTGTTCTGTTTTATGTGGCTGTACACAGTCCGTTGCCTTTTGGGATTATTTCCTACAATTATCAGCTGATATGGGATGCTGTGTGCATTTAATTGTGCTCACAAACCATTCACGTGGCCTCCATTACCCATGTAGGTAAAGTTATATTCTTGTAAACCATCTCTATTAATGCATTTGTATTATTTAAGAATATTGATCATTTATAATGTTCTTTAGAGCTGTAATGCACTGCAGAATCTGACAGATTGATTACTTGTTATCATACAGTGTTATGCTGGATTTCATCAATAGCCTTGCATTTACTAACACAGACTATATCTGAAGTATTTGGAAGTAATTCGCTGTTTCCTCCTGTAGGACAGGAGCAATGTTTAGTGGGTCAATGTGTTACAAGTTTTTTTAAAAGTCTAAACCCTTTATTGATATAGTGTACAGCTAAGCACATGTGGTCAGAATACAAACGAGTCGCAGGTGATAAAGTATTAAGCGTTTTTCCAAAGTAAAGTCTGTCTAAGCCAGGTCCAAGCAAAATGCCAGCACGTTTCCGTAGCTCTGCTCACTCTCCGCCTCTTTGCCCTTGTTTGGTATCCCGCCGTGGGTGCGAGCAAAATGGCGACGGTTGGCCACGCCTACTTGTTGCTTCTTTTGCGCTCTTCAGAAACCCATGGGTGACCATATATTTTACAGTCTATGGTCGCAATACAATACAAATATGGCAAATTGTCAGCTGCCATCGTTAGTGGTTCGCATCCTGATTTAGGACTATCCACTGCAAACTGTATAGAAGGTGGATTCAATTCATCAGTAAAAGACACCAGAGTTTGGGAAAAAAACAATTAGCATTTAACTAAATCGTATTTTGACGTCCAAGTGATTAGCATTTCACTGAATGCCATATTGCGTACGTAACAAATAAAATCAGCAGGAGTTCTGGTGTAACAGAAGCCTTATAGGCTGAAATCACTTGACCATAAACTACTGTAGCTTTACAAATATCATAATTCACACTTGCTTCCTTGTTTTGGTTCCCGCAGGCAAAAGTTGGAGAGCAAGCTAACCTGTCCAATTTGGTTAGCCTAATTCTTTCAGTGGCCGACAGCAACAAAGATGGCCACATCTCTCTCCCGGAGGCCAAGTCTGCCTGGGCTTTATTACAGCTCAACGAAGTTCTGCTGGCGGTGGTGCTCCAGGGCCGAGAGCACACACCTAAACTGCTGGGCTTCTGCGGGGACCTGTACGTGGTGGAGCGGGTTCCTCATGCTCCGCTGTTTGGTATCACCTTGCCCTGGCCTATGGATCTGTGGATCCCCGCGGGAATGCGGCGAAGCATGGACCAGTGGTTCACACCGTCCTGGCCCCGCAAGGCCAAAATCTTCATCGGCTTGCTGGAACTTATTGAAGACATCTTCCATGGTACCTTTGGGAGCTTCTTAATGTGCGACATGAGAGCCAGTTCGTTTGGCTACACCGACCGCCACGACCTCAGGCTAGTGGATGGCCGGCGTGTAGTAGCCGAGGAGGCCTTCAAACAGGCCATGATCCTCCAGCGCTGTAAGGACCACGAGGACTGTGTGTACGGTGCGGACTGTAGGACTTCATGCGACCTTTCAGAACAGCGTTGCACAGCCGAGGTGGCTCAGCCCAATCTGGCGCGAGCCTGCGGAGCAATGAAGGATTACCTCCTACGAGGAGCTCCGTTCCATCTGCAGGAAGAGCTAGAGAAGCAACTGTACGCCTGCATGGCTCTCAAGGGTTCGGCTGAGCAGATGGAAATGGAGCACTCGCTCATCCTCAATAACCTCAAGACCCTGCTGTGGAAACAGATCTCACACACCACCGACTCCTGAAGAGAAGCCAGGGTGGTCAGGGGTGCCCAAACTTGGTCCAGAAGGGCCGGTGTCCTGCAAATATTATTTACAACCCCAATCAGACTCACCTGGGCTAGCTAATCAAGCTCTTACTAGGTTTTCTAGAAACATACTTGCAGGTGTGTTGGAGCTGAAGTTTGCAGAACATCGCTCCTCCAGGACCAAGTTTGGGCACCCCTGATTTAGATTCTTGAATGTCTTCTGAAGCACTTGAGGCCATTTTCAAGATGGCCGCTGGAAGGTAAAGTTGCTGGAAACAAAGGTTTTCTTTCTTGATTAGGGGGGGAAACGTCAAATTGTGAGGAATTATTTCTCAGGCTCAACGTTGAAGTTCACGTTTCCGTTTCATGCTTTGTCGTCATACACAAGTGATCGATGATCATGTTTATTCTACACTTCCTTCAGATGTTATGAAGGAGCAAGTAATGCTAACTTTGCATCCATTGTTGGATGCTAGCGTAGAAAGTGAAGGAATGCACTCACCACTGAGTATGGTTGTGTAAGTCTCTTCTTGTAACGTTTGTCACACATGAGCACAGCAAAAAGAGCCATAAAAGAGCCATTGTGAAATGGACATACTAATGCCTTGATATGCATGTTGCCAGTGAGTGTGTTATTTTGAGTTCGATGCTTGTGTGTACTTCTCTTGGGTCAATTCTCGGAAATGATCAAGCCGACCACTTATGATCTGATGGTAGCTTAAAAAAAAAAAAAGGTTCAATTTGTTGACAGTATTAGTTATTGCAATAGCTATCAGCATTTATTAATATAGGAGAATGTAAATGTAAACTAATGCGTTTTAATAGTTTGAAACGTCAGTTGTGCCAAACCTGTTTGAGCTTCATTATTCTGTCTAACGCAAAATAATTCAAAGTACAATTTCAAATTCATGCATTGTTTCCTACCATGAATGTAAACTGCGACAATTACAAACATTCTTCAAAATATTTTCTTTAGTATTCAACAAAAACAAACTAAAATGGCTGATTTTTACCATTTGAGCTAAATTAAAAATGTTGTAATTAATAAGATGCGATGCCTATTGCATTAACCAGTGTAAATCAAATTAATCTTTTTTTTTTTTGTGAAATGTTGAAATGTTTACAGGAGTCATGCGAGTAACACTACAACAATGAAGCCCTACTCAACCATGATAGTTCACAGAGTTGATCATTATTTATTTCTAATGTTATTTTGGTAATTTAGGCATGTCTAATAAATAAATAACATTTAGATTTCAATCTAAAGCTGTATGAGATGTCTACCATCACATTATGATGTACTAATGAATGAAGGAATTAAGAGGTGCTTTGTTTGTTGATCAGCCATTTTCAATGGGATGTTTCAGATTGTTTGTCAAACTGCTTCAATTTTGTGTACTCATAAATCCCACTGCTGCTGACTTTAAATGGAGATTTTTATAAAAGTTGATTGCATGACTTTGCACATTAAAAGTGTTTCTCAAATCTACAGTTTTTGATGTTGTGCTTCACCAAAGACCACAAGCACACCGTATTCTTTCCAAATGATTTATTTGGAAAAGGTGCACACTTTCTTTGGAGCCGTTGACGTTTGATTTCTTTAGTCGTCTGCAGCAGCTTCCTGAGCCCGGAGGAAACTGGCCTTTTTCTGGGCCACACGGTCTTTTCTCTGGGCCAGAGTGAGCTTGGCACGGTTCCACCTGCAACACAGTAGTCAGCACTGATGAGAAAAAGAGACAGCATCTGCGCAGATTACAGCACAAACTATTCAGACTAAAATACACTCATGTGAAAAAGTGAAGACTCCTTATTAGCTATGTTTCCATTCAAAAATAAGTTTCCACATCGCATATAAGGCGTGCGTATAAAGCAGCGTCTCCATCCAAGTATTCAAAGAGGACAAAATAGCCACTTCCTGATCAACTGGAATTCTGGCAGTGCTGTTTACACTGCAGGATGGATCAGCGACAGAGTTTGCCTGTCCTAAATTTTTTACAAGAAGAATAGCCAACAACTTTGTCAACTCGGTCCAAAACTACGCCTCACAACAGATCACACATGAGAAGTGACATGGGAATAACGTGAGGTCACAGTTTATCTTTTGTTGTTATCTACCACATAATTAAAAAGAAAACTTCAGTGGGGTAGAAAATCTACTTATTTTGCTCTCTTGGGTTATAAAGAAAATTCATAATTTCTCTTCAACTTTTTTTCTTTTTCGACCTGCTTGTGGTATTGCTCAGATGACACATCAAACAGACACGGGTGCTTCTGCCAAATATACACAAGTTTTTTTTCCTTTTGTTGGGTCCAAATAAACAAAATGAGCTGAAAATGAACGAAAACTGAAAATGAGCGCTTTGAACTTCTCCCTCAACCTCTCGTTGACCTGCACATACCCATACTAGTGGATGCTGCTCTCTCATTCGCTGTAAATGATCGACAATGTTACTTGGAAACCAGATAAATTTCACATTTCAATTCTCCCAGATGGCGTCTTTGATGGTTCATACTGTGTGATCGTTACTCGCGTGCACGAGCACCGATTTGCCAGTGATTTCAAGCATTTGTCTGATTTCTCAAAAACCTGTCGTCGTCAAAATCTTGGCTAAAATCATGCAGTCTGAACTCGGCATTAAAGTAATCACTTCTTTATGACCTCGTCAGTCTCTCAGATCATTCTGGACAAGTTTTGGAGTTTTTTTTTGTGTCAATTTTTTTTTAAATTTGCTGCTGTGTTTGTGATCATTGTTTTGTTGCATAAACTAATTTTCCAAATCTTAAGATCTGCCAAAGATCAGATTATTTCTGATATTGAAAAAAATCTAAATTTTATAGGGTGTCCTAACTTTTTGACTTGACTATAAAAGAGAGGTAACATCAATATTTGACATGGAACTTAAAAAAAAAAAATAAGTTGCCGCTAAAACCTCAGCATTATGTCCAGATTTTGCTATCAGATCAACATGATGCTGACACTTTTCAAGTTTCATGCCAATGCAAATCCTATGACTTCCAGCTATAAGAAATAATAAAGAAAGAAAGCTTGAGAACGCACCTCTTCTTCTTGACTTCTCTCTTGGGCTTCCTCTCATGAACAGGGTTCTCACGGATGGAAGCATGAGCCTTCTTGTACATCTCTTCAATCTGCAGGAACCAGATGATTGTTTAACAATAGGACAGGTGGAAGTAGGGCATCAATAGTTTACAATACTACACAACAGACAATAATTCAGCAAAGAAATGAAACGTATTGAAAAAAAATGTCAACATCATCGGGCCACAAACACTGGATCTACTGATGATACAGCGTTTTATCCACAATTACAGCTTTCATAATCAATGTTTTAAAGTCTGTATGAAATCAAAATTTACAATGTTTATTTTGCTAGCTCACATTGATATTCTTGAGGTGAACCATTAATCCAATTAAAAAAAGTTTTGTTTTGGTAATCTATAATCAAATCAAACCATTTGCTTCCACGTTTTAAGAGGTGGTTCTTCTCTGATGATGTCAATCTGACGGCTTTAGCCATAATATTCTTAAACACGCCCCTTTTACCATTTGTTTGCTGCAAGTAAATGATGTGCAAAAAGAAAGCGCCGCCACCTACTTAAGGTTTTGTTTCAGTTAGAAGTACATCAACATACTGAAACAAAAGTCTCAGCGACTTCTACTGCACGTAGACTTTAAAATGAAAAAGCTTAGCAATCTGTGTAGTTTAAAACAACTGAACCAACAAAATGTTTACGTGGTGATTTCATTCCAGTGATTAACAGTTTTATCAATTCTTAAGCACTGTACAGAATCAAACGTTTACCCTGTAAACAAACTCTTTCTCGACCTAGGCATTGAGGTCACTTGGCTATAATCAAATACAACAGAGTGGAGGAACTTTGACGTCAATTTGTATGCAAAAACCTGAAAGCGAGTTAGCATTTTAGCAGTTCAGTTTCCCTCATCCCAAAGTCAATAGGTTTTTTCTATGGGATTTTAGTAAAAAAAAAAGTTTGTGGCTGACACAAACGCAAGATACTTTCACGTTTTATTCTACGACATAAAACACATCAGTTACATCTCACTCTTGATTTTTTAAATTGGTTACGCTTCTTTAAAAAGACGGTTGCTATCAAGTTGCTAAATGGGACAACAGGCGGTGTGGAGGTATGTCATCGTGCTGATGTGGTCTGGAGCTCAGCCGGTTTGCGTTTTGCATTTGTCTGTGATTTAAGTATTTTCATGAATAGTATTTTATAGTTAGTAGTATTTTTCTAATTGGAAATTCAGATTTTGTGTTAATGCCTTCACTTGTAAAGACAGTCAAGACAGATTAATTGGTTGATCGCTTATTTTAGTTAAACGATATTATGAAGATACTGCAGTGCAGCCTGTCTCTTTCCTGCTCTCAGTAATGCAAACGTGTGAATGAATGTGTAAGAAATACATACATGTTAATTCTCATTTTAACGTGATCAATTGATTTTGTCGTTTTTTTCTTCGTGGATAATAATATAATAAACCATAAACCAGTCTTAAACCATGTTTGTAAAAAAAAAAAAGCTTGAAAAGTTGCAGGGTGGTGCTGACGTCACAGGCAAGCGCCCTGAAGGCAGTGCAGTCCGTTTATAGCAGTGGTGGGTAAACTTTTTAGACCCGAGGGCCACATCAAGTTTTGCAAACCAAGTGAAGGGCCACATGTCAAATCCTTAAAAAAAAAACTTTTATTTATAGTGGAAATATACATGGAATATGTAATATTGGACAGAAACATGTCATATTAACACAAAACAGATTTTTTTTTTTAATAGTTATGATTGCGTCAAATTTACAAGTCAAATGAATTTGCACTATTTATATTTATCATCACTTATCAGTCATCATAAAACAATAAAATAATCTCTTATAAAATATAATAATAAAGTAATCATTTTTACAGTGGGGAATAGAAAAGATATTGTTTGATAAAAAAAATCTCATATTAACACATTAAAAACAATTCTTAAAAAATTACCATTCAGTCAAATTTACAGTAATCTAATTTGCACAGCTTTTAGAATATGTAGATCAATCATCAAATTTAACAGCAACACTCTTGCGAAATACCTAGCTGATTCAGTCGTTGCCTAACGACATAAAAAAAGATATTTTTTTTCTTGTCAAAAAAAAGGCAGTGTGGTGCACCTCGCGTTTTGCAATGTAAATGTGCGTTCGGTGTGATCCGCCCCTTAGTTTGTAGTCTTTAAAAATAGCAATACTAGCTTAGCATATTAGACCTACTGCTTTCTGTCCGATATTGGTGAAGAAGTATTTTGTTGTCTATTCTTCCTTTAACACACGACATTTAGAGTCAATTTTTTTTTGCTTGACTCATTTTCAGTCATTAACGGTCGAGTGCATTTTAATATACGAGTGTGTTCTAATTCTACTGGTTGCGCTAACTGTACCGCGTACAATACTGCCATCACATGGCGTTCACTTGTAATTGCATCATCAATTTACCAATTCTGAAACCAAACTCAGAAGCAACATTTTAAAAACTCGGTTTATAGCCTAATGTTAGCTTTTCAATTCTTACGTTTGCATTTAAGATCCAAAAATGTAAAGTTGTATTTTTGTGTGAGGATTATCCGGCTGGACAAAACGTGTAAGCGTATGAACAGTGTTTGAATACAGAGCTTATTGTTTGGAATTTTCTAAAAGCCTATGGGAAAATCCTATAGGGATTTTATCAAGGGAACCAGTTTTATGCTAGTACCTGGTTAGCCTACAAGGGGACGTCATAGTTCCTCCACTCTATTAAAAACTTGGAGTGAAAGTGAGAGGAAAGAAACTAAATGAAAATAAACGAGTTGAATAAATAAAATCCTTATATAACAATCAAATCTACGGTGATTTCACTCTAAAGCATAAGCAGGCATATGTTAGCAGTGAGGCGGCGAAGAGCTTTCTTACAGATTCAGGTGTGACGCCGTTCTTGATGAAGCGGGAGAACTGTTTCTTGTACAGTTCCTCGTCCTCCTCCATCAGAAGGCTCATGTACTCGGACACATTCAGACCCAAGATGTGCTTCCTGTGCACCTCCGCATTGAACTCTTTGCTTTCAGAGTCATAGCCCGGGAACCGCTTTGTGCTGAAAAAAAAAAAAGTTACAATTTTTATCAAATGACAATAATGATTGGACATAAAAGCACACTTCATTTGCACATTTGACTTATATGAAAGAGATTTAAAAAAAGAACAAGAAAATTGCAAAAAATGTTATTAATCAATTTCACGTCTATCATTTTCTGTGTTAGAAACAAACACTACAATAAGGTCATCACTTTTGGAGTATGAATCTGTGTACTTACGTTTTTTTCACCAAATTGTTTCTGTTCAGAGCAGAAAGGCTGCTGTTCTCAATAATGCTTTTAATTGTCTCATTTTGGAATATTAAAGTGGATCCAAAAATGTGGTCAGAAGACTACTAATGTTGGAAACCAGGCACGATTAATCATTTTTTAACCGAAACTGCGATTTGAAAAGGTGCAATTTTCAAAATCACAAAAGCAGTGATTATTCGATTACTACAGCAAGGAAGTTTAAAGCGATACTTGTGGATTTATCAGCTTTGATAACCATGCATTACTATGCCCACAGATTGTAACGGTGGCCGTTTTTCTGTATTCACGTCACTCATAGGTCAATAATGGCAGTTTAGAGCCAATCACAACCTTTTTTGTTGAGCGCATGAACACAATAACCAATCATAGGCATTTAAGAATTCGCTGGACAACACTCAAAAAGCAAGATGGGATAATATTTACATTTATTTATTTGCTTTAAATGCTCAGGTTGTCTTCAGTGCAAGTACTTGAGTTTTGTTTGATACATTCAGAAAGTGTTTTCCTTAAACAGGTAAAACTAAAGGTGCAGTTCAAACATCTGACTGCTTGTATTAAATATGTATAAAATATTTTTAAATTATACATTAAAACGAGAGCTCTTGTGCTGTGCAGAAAAATAAAAAAATTTTGTATGGAAAGCATTGTCAATGCACCGTGAATGTCAAGATTTATGTGAAAAATGTGACAATCCAAAGGTTTATATCTATAGATAAGATCTTATATAGAATTAATTTAACTAAATTTAAAATACAGTGTTTCCACCACGTTTTTTCCAGCTGCGGCAGCAAGCCTTTTTTTTCACATCTACATACTACCTGTGGCATTATTTCAATGACAAATGTCGTGAGCGCAGTATTACAAGTCGAGATCGCATTTATGTAATAGCCAACAGCATGCAAATCTTTTTAATTTAATGTAGCGGAAACCATGAAATACTGTAGTTATTATCTTAATGTGATTATTTATGCTTGGTCTTTCTTCGGTGCTGTTAAAACCATCATGTCAAACCTGCAGCTCTTTCATTACATTATAGTAAATCACATTTTAAATAACAAATTTGACCAGATAAAATCGCAACTACATTTTTTTCACCAAATGGTGCAGCATTTAAACTTGTAACCCATTCAAATCGGATTGGATACTAAATGAATGGCAATACAGCTATATTACAATTGTATGTTATAATGTTGTGTTTTTCACATTGATATGCACATTTTAGCATTTTACCTAATCCCAAAACATGAATTCACATAATATAAGCCCAAACCAGATCCATATAAGGGCATTCCCCAAAGCAGCACTCGTCAAGAGAAATACAATTTTAGCACTGAAACAAAAGACAAAGAAAAAGAACTTTAACAATAATAAACATGAGGTTTTGTCTACGGAGGTTGAAGCAATTTTAAAAAGCCACATAATTGACTTAGGACAATCTTAACTGAATGAACAGCCATTCGTCACTCAGCAAACTATCTGTGGACTCTGTAAAGTTTATTAAAGTAAACTTATAGGTCACACTTTGTTTTGATGGTCCATTTGTTGAATTTAAGTTACATTGCATCTACATGCCAACTAATTCTCACTAGATCATAAGGAGACTGTTAGGTTGAGCTTTGAGTTAGTGTAAGTTGACATGTACTTGCAAAGTCTTTTATAGTCAGTTAAATGTCTGTTTAGCAGAGGTATCAACAAATATTAAGCAGACAGTCTAATAATACTCGAATGGACCATCAAAATAAAGTGTTTAATTTATATATTTGGATCTCTAGTTGGGCTGTATTATTGATTTTAAGTGTCTAGTTCCTTTTCACCAACCCTGTAAATAACACAATTAGATACAGGATTATTCATACAAGCTTATAAGGCCCCAGGCATACATGATTGCATGCATTTGATACAAATTGTTCTTGTTTTTTTTGTTTTTTTATTGCGTTAAGAATGATTTAATACGTTTCAATGCAGCATTAATTATTCATGAAAACACTCATAAGCACATTTCATATGAAAATTTGTGCCTATGCATCTTTAGTGAAAAGACCCATTGTGTTTACTCTAAACTCACTTAAAATGCTCAATAGCAGTGAAAGATCTGCTGCAGATAAGTTTAAAGTACAGACAAGTATGAATGTTGATATTGAGGAAGCTTAATAATCAACATCCTCATTCAAATCAGGAGTGTCAGCCTGCATAATCTTTTTATTTAATGTCAGGTCAGCAACAATGGCAATTTTTAATGACAAAACATTTCATTAAAGGGTCACGAAACCCTAAAACACACTTTTTTGAGCTGTTTACAGTCATATATGTGCCCCATGCTTCTGAAAACATTATGAGGACACATTTCACAGAAAAAGTGAAAATTGGTTATTTTGTGTTATTTTGAGCAAATATGATCTTCCGGTTTGAAATGAAATTTTGAAGCTGCGTCAGAGATTAGATCCTTGCGTGTAATCCAGCATGGAGAGTGGATGTTTGTAATGGTGAGTACATCGGGACGTCTCTGAGTGTGCCGCATTAATTCATGAGAAAGACTTGGTTCAAACCAATCAGCACGCTTTGTTGTGTATGAGGTGCAACTTCATTAATATGCATGAAAGCTTTTTACCTGTGCAGTGTTCAGATGGCAGAGATGCCACTGTGGGTTGCCAAAACAAGTGGAAAAACAAGAATTGTTTGGAGACATGGGTTGTCAGTGTTTTGTTTATAATTATAAATGTTCTGCAACGAAGGTTTTGTTTTCATTTCCCACTATGAGAGCGCAGCTGGACTCACGTGTGGACTACAGTGCACGAGACAAAAATATGTTTGTAGGGATCATTTTTTTACCCGAGAGCTTTTCGTATCTGGAAATGGTGAAATCCGGATTTGCTGTTCGTCTCCTGTTTAAAAAGATGCCGTTCCAGTTGGTGTTGACTGTCCTGTCTCTACATATTTGGTATGTGAGCGATCAGTAGTCTTTGTTTGTTTATTCAGATGGCAAAGTTAGTTCGTATTGTCAGCAGTACTCGTTCAGTTTTTAGAGACAAACTTAAGTCAAAATGACAAAATGACTTAGCTTACAGTATGTTAATATCACTTCAATATTATGGCTTCAAAGATCCGCTGTAAATGCTGCTTTCCAAGTGTAAACATGTAAACACCGCAATCAAACAATTACCGTCATGTAGAATTTTCACTGCATTTTTTACAGGATAGTCTATACACACATGGCTTTTTGACAGTTACTGAGAAATTCTGAGTTTTTTTTTTCCCCATTCGCTGTGCGGTATCAAAGATTTGATTAAAACTACACTCTTCCAGCAGTTCCTCACATCCTATATCTCATGTCACAGGGGGCATGCATGAAAAGTTCCCCAATAAAAGTTAAAGTGCCAAACTGCAGTTAAAGTTGACAAATAAATAATTTGTCAAATAATTTAGCACGTGCCCAAACGGAAACTAACATTTTTATGCAAACCCTTCCCTCTTTCCCTCCCCTGACACTGTAAAAACACCCTGCTGAGACAGGGGGGGTTTCGTGACCCTTTAATAAATATACAATAAAAGAAACAAACAAATACATAAATTAGATAAAATATTTGATGTTAACATGTGATAAAAGAAATCAAAAATCTTTCCTGGAGACACTATGCGGAATATTTACCAGTTCAGCTGTACTATTAAGTCAATGCCACTAAAACACGAAAATGGAAAACAATGGAAAGCAATTTCAAGCTTTTTTTCCAAACTTTTTTTTTTTAACTTTTGATGCCATTTTACACGTTTATATAAAAACCCTATAAAGAATGCTCTTTTTATCAGGTGCATATATTCAGACTTTTTTTTTATTTTATGTGAAATTTATCATAAAATTGCTATTTAGCTTCATTATTAGGCAAAATACATATATTCTTTTTATTTTCCAAAGTAATGTGCAGCATTTGAGAAATTATAAAATGCCACTTTTTCATTTCGAAATGGTCTAAAATTATTTTGGTAGCAGCATTTATCCTATCAAATCGTGAGTTGAGCCAATCATTACATCCCCTAAGTGTTTTACAGTGGAGATGTTTACACCCTGACAGTTTAATTTTGCCTGAATTTTATTTATTAAGATAAAAATATATTAATTATGATTTTTTAAAAGTATGATGTTACATTCAATAACGCAATAAGTATCTTTATAGCAATACAACATCACATATCAGGGTATCTGCACATTTTTTAACAGAAAATTTAAGACCTTTTAAGACCTTTTTAAGTCCTCTAAAATGAAAATTTAAGACTTTACCTAAAAAAAAAAAAAACAGGAAAATGTTCAGTGTGAACACAGAATGATGTGGTGAAGTATGGCGGCAAATCTATGGCGGCAAATCAATGGCAATATAAATCGAGCGCAGCGGTGATGTTTGCGCGCGAGGAGAAGTGAACCGTGAGCAGATTTCTTGGTTGACTTGGTTTACTTGTTATCTCTAACGCTATTGGCTACTGTGCCTTTCCGGAAGTTAGCCGGGATTGGACGCAAGTTAAAAGATCATGCCGTTAAATATATATACAATTTGCAAGTCATAATCATAAGAAACTTTCTGAGAACTTTATGAGGATTCAATCTCGAGAAACAGTCAAATAATATCCAAAATAATGACTTGCATTCTTGTAACATGACTTTCTGAACCCATTTGATTTGTCCGTGCAGCACTTGTCTGGTTTGTTGTATTTTACTTCATTATTAACCACAACAGCAGTGCTCATTATTACACTTGGGGATGATCTTTCTAGGAAATATTGTCTTCAGAAGAGTTTATTTGCTTTTTAGATCTTTATAGATAATTATAATTAATTTATCTTTATAGATAATTGTTAACATTGTTTGTAATATAGATCAGTGTAAAATATATATATCTATATATATTATATATATTTTTCAATCTCATTTTTAGTTAATGATTGAATAACCTGCATATAAAGACTTCAATCAAAAATGATTAGCCCAATTAAACATAAAAAATACAGTGACAGACATTCAGATGGGTTTTTATCGCCACCTATTGAGCAACAATTTAATTTCTACAATCTTCGTTTGGCTTTACTCACTATCCATTACATCATTCCACTTCAGAGGCATACAAATACTACTTTCTATATGACAGGCCCACATCTTAAAGGTCACATATGCAGTTGAAGTCAAAATTAGTAGCCCACTTTTTTCTTGTTTTATTTCGGCAAGAATAAAAGCTGTTTTAATTTTTTAAAACCCATTTTAAGGTCCATATTATTACCCTCTTTAACCTATTTATTTTTTTCGAAAGTCTACAGAACAAACCATTGTTATACAATAACTTGCCCAATTACCCTGCCTAGTTAACCTAGTTAAGCCTTTAAATGTCACTTTAAGCTGTATAGAAGTGTCTTGAAGAATATCTAGTCTAATATTATTTACTGTCATCATGACAAAGATAAAATAAATCAGTTATTAGAAATGAGTTATTAAAACTATAATGTTTAGAAATGTGTTGAAAAAAATCTTCCCTCCGTTAAATAAAAATTAGGATAAAAATAAACGGGGCTATTAATTCAGGCGGGCTAATAATTCTGACTTTAACTGTATAGTGGAATAACAGACTAATGGCAATATATTTACTATAAACCTTTGTACTTTATGCACTGCATGCATGTATAGCCTATTTTGTATACTATTGTCCATCCAATTTATTCTGACTTGTTCTTCACAGAAAATGAGTCAAGGACAATGAATCTTAGAAAAAAAAAAGATTTTTGTAAATTTGAACACGTTAAGTTTGAGTTCAGTTTAAATGTAGGTGCTAAACTTCATCAAATGGTTCAAAACACATTTAAAGTCTGAATTATTCGTCCTGATTTAATAGCCCATGTATATTTTCCCCAATTTCTGTTTAATGGAGAGATCTTTTGCCACATGGTATAACTCTCTCTTTCTCTCCCAAGTAATAAAGTTTGTTACAGAAATATATCTCATTATTTTGATATGTCATTATATGACTTGGTCATGATGGTAAGAATAGGCATTATTATGAGATTAATTATTTAAAAAAATATCTCATTATTGAAAGTAAGTCTCCACCTATTATTACTGAGAAAGTAAGTCTATGTTTCACACTGTGACATTATGATAAGATTTCCTATATAATTTTATTTAACGGGGAAACTAGCTTACCTGCGTCCAATCCCGGCTAACTTCTGGAAAGGTAGAGTAGCCAATAGCGTTAGAGATAACAAGAAAACCAAGTCCCGCCCTAGGACTCACAAAAATCTAAACTGTTTCGCGCGAGCAGAGAGAAGAACCAGCGAGCGAGCGGAGAGAACTGATTGCGCGCGCGCTGTAGGCATGACCTCGCTCGCGAGAGCGTACATCGTGCGCACAGATGATAATGTGCACGCGCGGGACTTGTTTTCTCGCGCTGGATCAGTTGAGCGCGCGCGTGAAGATCCCCTGTGCGCTCGCGAGCTGTAATTTTCTCGCGTGTAGACCTGTAATCTGCTCACGGTTCACTTCTCCTCACGCGCAAACATCACCGCTGCGCTCGATTTATATTGGCATTGATTTGCCGCCATAAGACGAGTCGGACATGATATTTAAGATCCCACATGAAATTTAAGACCTCCTTATGGAAAATTACAGAATTTAAGACATTTTCAGACCTTAAAAATCGAAAATTTTATTTAAGACATTAAGACTTTTTAAGGACCCGCGGGGACCCTGCATATTAATCTTCCCAGAATTGTGCAGCTCAAATATACAGTCATCAACATTTGAAGTGGATCAAAACATTTAATCAATGTTGTCCTAAATGTTTTTATGTTGTCAAATCCATTTCAAATGTTGACTACTATACATGCTATTCACCATATGCACTGACCTGTGAGGAATGGACAGTCCTCCATCCACTGCTCCTTTAAGAGCTCCAAACACTTTGTTCCCTGTGGTGGTTCTAGTCAAACCGGCATCCAGGTAGCAAGAAAAAGCCCCTGGCTGGCCATCAATGCTTTCCACGTTAAACTCATCGCCTGTCACCTCAACCTGGCCTTCGTAGACCTTATCCAGACCAAACTTATTCAGCAGCTGCAAGCAGAAAACAAGTCTGAGTTTTACCCTTCTCAGAGATTTAAACTGTACTGAAAGATGTTCATGAAAGATATTCATTTTACCCTGCGAGCACACAGTAAACCGGTGCAGTAGGCCGCAGCGTAGTTGGTCAGTCCACAAGCAATGCCATATTTTGGCAACTCGTGAGAGTAAGCAGCGCAGACGATCGCGTCGCCTTCAATTTTGGCATATGCGATCTGACAGATAGAAAGACAAATTTTACTGATATATTCAGTTATATAATTCAGAAATGCAGGTAACAATCACATAGAGGAAGTTCATACCTGGCAAACAATATCCCTGTTGGAGAACCGAATGATCATCCTGTACTTCGGTGTGTTGTACTTGTTCTTATCCTGGATGACAAGACGCTTACGGGCAAAGTAGTCAGTTTTCCCCTCTGAAACAATGAATTGTGTTAGAAAACAGTAATTAATAATAATTATCCTGAGCTTTTTTGCTGGTCTACCAAGGTGGCTTTAGGGTTTTTGCTGGCTTATTGGTATTGATGAGAGAAACAAAGCTTTTCAAAGCTTTTAAACAAGTGAACTAATTTCCTTGCAGACTGATTTAGTTTGAAACGTTTGAAATACCACATACTTGGGGCACCAGCTGGTTAAAACCATGTAAGTGCAACAAAAACTCAACATAAAACAAAACTAAACATAGATTAAGTTATAACTTGCACATAAAATGCACTTAGCTTGTCTAGAATAAATAAATATTAAGAGTCTGCATAAATCAAAGAATTTTCAAGGCTTATATTGTTTTTTCATTCTGGGCTCTTCTAAATAGCACAAAAGACTTTTAACTACTATTTTTCCTTTAAATTTCACAAATGTCTCATTAAAACATCCACAAACTCATAAAACTGATCTGAGATCAGGTAAATAAATACTACTAAAGCAATTGGGCAAGAACTACAGATTTTTATGACGTAATAAAGTTGTTTGCTAGAATCACATGACCTTGTCAAATAGATTTGCGATAAAGTTGGTTTTATATTTGCAAATTCGAGCATTCTCCCCAATTATATAATTTCAGAAAAGTATTATTTGTAAATTCTAAATAGAGAAATCATATTAGCAGCCAATGACTATCAAAGTACAACATTGTTTACAGTCAATTGAATACTTCTAACAATGCTTTAAAGTCATTATTGCATGCGATTTCAGACCCAATATTCAAATTAGCATGGTAAACAATATAGGGACCGTTAAATGAATGAAAAAATATGGGAATATAAAACCAACTTTACCTCAATCCAAATACATACATGCTCTGAACCATTGATTAAAAACAAAATACCTAAAAGATTCGAAGCATGAAACAGCAATTCAAAAAGCAGCCATCGCTACTTTACGGAGGTAAATGTAAAAACTATTTACAATAATTTGTTAGGTCTAAGTAATAAATATAGTAAAATTGTAAATTTTAATTATAAAGAGAATAGCTTAGGGGTTGTCTTGTTTCTAGTCCAAACATTCTTAAATCAAGATCTATTTATTTTTACTACTGTTTATAATTAAAACTAAAATACCAGTAACTTTAAGTGCATTGACAATCATATTTTAACCCCCAATTTAGTCTAGTCAAAAACAATTTATAGCATTTATGGCTAGGCAATTTGGCCTAAAATCTAAATCTCGATAAACATTTTACTCGATTACAATAAATGAACGATTATTTTATTTATTTATATTTTTGCTCTCATAGTTCACTGACAGGTTTTGTACAGTAAATATGCTTACATATTAAATTCAAATTCATTTTTAATGAAGGGTGCATTAGCTGGTTTTAAAATAATTGAAGGAGAAACACACTATCTACTAGTGATGATTGATAATTGAACATCAACGTTGAACAACAAACTAAAACACACATTGCCTAAAACCAAAAGTCACTTTTTACTTATAAAAAGTTACAATAATTTGCACTTTTGGAAACAAAACAAAAAACAAGACAACATAAGTTCTACTTATAACATAAGCATCTCTCCTAAATAAAATACTCTTGCATTTTCTGTAAATAATATTTTAACCAGTGAATTTCTTGCATCTTCTGTAAACAAATATTTTAATATAAATAATAATTTGAATGAATTAATGAATAATATGCCATCTCAAGTAGGGCGGCATGATTAATCGAAAAAAAGATCACGATCTCGATTTGACCCGACACGTGATCCTGATTCAGCTTTTTATACGATTCAGCCAATTATATTTTCCAGGTCAGGAGAGAAGAAAAGGCGACTGCAGAAGTCTTAGCAGCAACATTGACACCTTCAAATGGGTTAAAAGTGTCACATACTGTATTTATAAAGTAGAATTCACCCAAAATGTAATTTCTGTCTTCATGTAATAATGTATTTACGGTTGCAAAATCGCATGTGAGCTGGCGCACTGTTTATTTACTGCCGAGAACGTGGGCGTGCATGCAAATAACACTTACTTTAGTGAACACAACCTGCATATGCTGTGAATAATAGGTAATGATGTTGTAAATAACTTTCTGTTTGTTGCACAGAGCGGTGTTTGAGGGTCGTGCGGGAGGTTTGATTTGCACGTGTGTGTTTTTTTCTCTCACCGTGACAGCAGCTATGAGACGCACTAGAAAGTGAATGTGAAACCTGTGCACACATCATTTAAATGATCATATGGCATTTTAGAGTTATGATTATGACAAGCATTTGATACATTTTTTCTTTCATAGCGAACACAAAGAGTTGTGCATGAAAATAAATGTTTACTGTGTCAGTATAACAACCCTAGCCTATATATTATGGAAATATAATAGTCTAATATTGTTGTCAATGGCAGATGACAAGAACATGTCTCAAACATAATTTAATTTTATAGTTATGAATAGATGTATTCTGATGTCATAATTTTACTGTAAATTAACAAACAGGACACATTGAAAGTCTGTTCAAGTCCACCATAATACAAAATTGTGCATTTTAAGCAACAGTAGAGATACACATATGCATGTTATAATTGTTTACCATGTTTGAGAATTAACAATAATAATAGGCTAATCATATTAACCTTTGTTTTACATTTACAGAATGGTGATCTTGATTTTAAGCAAAAAAAAATTGTGATTCACATTTTTGTCAGAATCGTGCAGCCCTAATCTCAAGGCATCTCTAGCACATCTTCCAATCATTGTCAATGTAGTGCTAAGTAAAGCTCAAGTATGGGTTCATCATCCTACTTGACCAGAGATCAGATGTGCCTGCAAATTATCATTTATGACCGAAGGACAAGCCATTTTAAACCTTTAGCAAGCACCAATAATTATTATGTACAAATTTTAGCCCACATTTCTCTACAAAACAGTATGAATTAAATGCCATCTTGTAACCACATCAGGGTTTCTGCGGGTTTCAACAAGTCAAATTCAAGACTAACGCTATGGCTTTTTTAAATGGCCCAGCAATAAAAAAAAAAATGTAGTTGTACCATCAAAAAAAAAAAAAAAAAAAAAATTCTAATTAGTTATTTCCTAGCATAATTTTAATTACTGTGTCAAAACAACAAACCTTTATTTTTATTTTTTCAACATGACGTACATTAAAACTTTGATAAACTAAATGTACAACAAACTGTTATAATATTACTTATAAATAGAGTTTTGCTAAAAGTTTTGTTGAGATGTATTGTCTGTGATTGGATGCGTGTTGGATTGTCTGGGTAGCTTTGCATAAACAAGAAAAATTAAGACCCATTTAAAATTTAAGACCTGCAAGACAATAAGTCGGTGAACTTAAGCCTTTTAAGGCCTAAAATTTCGTTTTTTGTAATTTAAGACATTTTAAAACCCTGCACTATATTTCAAGCTAATCTAGAGCGTAATTCAATTTAAAATGGCCGCAGAAGTATAAATTAGCCTCAGCCTTTAATCCGCTTGTTAAGTGTGACGTCACACGAAGCGGCTTCTGGGTCCAATCGCTATAATCAAACTGTATGGGGAGACTCATCAAATGGTAATAATAAACGTTTACAAACGTAACCCTGCGGTTCCAGTCTGACACATTTGTGTGCGTATGAATGGAAGTCTATGGAGAGAAAAGCCCAGTGTGACCGCAGCTTAATACTTTTGAAAATCACGATCGTAATACACAGATTAAGTCAGAATTATTAGCCCTCCCTGTTTATTTTTTTCCCAATTTCTGTTTAATGGAGGGAAGATTTTTTCAACACATAATAGTTTTAATAACTCATATCTAATAATTTTCAAGACAATTCTATACAGCTTAAAGTGACATTTAAAGGCTTAACTAGGTTAATTAGGTTAACTAGGCAGGTTAGGGTAATTAGGCAAGTTATTGTAAAATGATGGTTTGTTCTGTAGACTATCGAAAAAAATATATAGTTTAAAGAGGTTAATAATATTGAAAAATTTAAAAACTGCTTTTATTCTGGTCAACATAAAACAAATAAGACTTTCTCCAGAAGAAAAAACATTATCAGATTTACTGTGAAAATGTCCTGTGAAAACATCATTTGGGAAATATATACAAAAGAAAAAAAATCAAAGGGGGGCTAATAATTCTGACTTAAACTATATCCATGCCTAATATCAGATGGCCAAAAAGTGATACATTTTTTATAAATTGTTAAAAATTTGGCATTTGTGATGCAGCAAGTCCAGAGACTGCGGTGTACACTATTATTTTAAATAAAATTCACTTTAATGTGTGATGGGACTAAAAGTGGTCATAAACAAATATTTTCTTAATTCAAACGAGTAGCGGCTTGAACCCGGAAACACTATTTCATACGCCACACGTGTTGGAAAAGTAACTGAAAAAATCGTTCTGGAAAAAACAGATGGTTTATAGGTTCTGAATGTCAATTTCGATTACTTTTCGAATAATCGGCCACCTCTAATAGCATTAATTTTTTATCATCGTAAATGCATTTTGACTTAATGTTGAGATATTTGTATTGGGAAACGAATACTAATTAATAATAGTTTTTTTTTTGGAGTAAATGTGACATTTAATAGCAAGATTTTATAAATGTACGACTGTTTTCTTAAAGGTTTACTTTGTAGAAGAAACAATTTACACTTTTTAAGACCCACAGAAACACATCTCACTGCCGTGCTGACCAGCTAAAACAACTAAAACCCCAGTCAGGCCAAGCTAGATGATTACTTTGATTGTTTTTGGTTTTATTTACTCAAACACAAGCCAATTCAAAGTCAGCTAATAACATATTTCACAAACTATAAGAAACACGTCAACATACCTCTCCTTCTCCTGAACTTCACCTGGTACCTCCTGAAATACGACTTGTTCTTAACAACCTTAACGAAACCCTGAGACAAACAATTTTATTGTGAGTTAAACTGTTGACAAACAGGAAAGTCAATTGGAAATTTACTACTAATTCACTCATGACAGCATTGAACAACTGCGACGGCAAACATAAATACCTAATAATAACAAGGGCACACATACAAACATTTTCTAAAGGGACGCTTTTATTTTTCGAGCCTTCAAAATAAATATCAGGGCTTTTCGAGGGAAATGTGCCTTTGACGTTTGCGCAGCGACTGGACTGGTCGATTGAATCTAACACCATCCAGCCGCTTGCAGTGTTCATCTGTCTTAATAATCGAGCTGAAATAGTGGATGAGGGAATGAAACGAGCAGAACGGCGTATTTTGGGGATTTACTGACCATTTTGTGATCGTTTGTTCTCCTTTAGGTTGGGAGACTGAACTCTTCAGACTCCGATACTGCTCCCGCTGCACTGAGAAAAGGAAGTTCATGTTGCGCCGCGACCGGAAAACCAAAGCAGGCGGAGATAAAAGTCGTGCGCCCCTAACGTCGTGGAGAAAACACTGTTACTTCATTTCGTTCAAGTTTAAAGGGATAGTTCACCCATAATAGGGTGAATGCTGAAGTATGTTTAAAAGGGGTGGTCAATACTGTTCCTGGAGAGCCACCTTCCTGCAGATTTCAGTTGCTACCCATATCAAACACACCTGAACCAAATAATTAGGACCTGAACACCACGTGATAATTACAGGCAGGTGTGATATGGGTTGCAACTGAAATCCGCAGGAAGCTCTCCAGGAACAGGGTTGACCACCACTGATGTAGAAGGACTTTTAATTTTGCAGTAACCTGGGTCAAGCTCTACTGGCGAACTATATGCAGTTACAAAATCGCTACATTTAAGGTCTGTTTTCTTTAAAAATCAATCTTCACTGCCTGGTTGATATACGATATACAGTGGGCCTCGGATTGTACAAGATGCACTGCATTACATTTATTTATTTTTTTTAAAATGTCTTTAAAATATTCAGATTTATTTTACCCCAGTATATTTAAAGGAGTTTCTGTGCTATAGCCTGTGTGAAAACCGTTTGTGTGTAAACAGCTTTTATGTCATGTTACGCTTGAACAACTAAATGAATTCTCAAGTCTATTTAACTGATTATATTTTCATTCAATTACAACATCGATGTCACATTAACATTAACATATACTTTATAAAAATTGAATACTCATTCATTTTCTTTTTGGCTTAGTCCTTTTATTAATCTGGGGTTGCCACAGCAGAATGAACCGCCAACTTATCCAGCACGTTTTTATGCAGCGGATGCCCTTCTAGCCACAACCCATCTCTGGGAAACATCAACACACACTCATTTACACTCATACACTGCGGGCAATTTAGCTTACTCAATTCACCTGTACCACATATCTTTGGACTGTGGGGGAAACCGGAGCACCTGGAGAAAACCCACGCGAACACAGGGAGAACATGCAAACTCCACACAGAAACGCCAACTGACCCAGCCGAGGCTTGAACCAGTAACCTTCTTGCTGTGAGGTAACAGCACTACCTACCACGCCACTGTAGAATACTGTATTAGATTTTGAATACTGTATTAGATTTTGTGGTTCCAAGGTTGTCATAGCCGGGGGCGGTAATGGGGATAAGCTCCCACTATCTATAAAGTACCCCTATACGGCGTGCGTCTCAAATAGCCTCTGACAACCAAGTCCAGCTCCTGGCCTTCAAGTGTGGTTTAGCTACCAAACCCGGCGGAACTGTTTTCACTGACAGGAGAAGGGGCGCAGGCGGGTCACTGGCGCCTTACAACCAGTTGCTTCGGGGAGATGATATTCGTTAGCCTGGGAAGGCAGATCATCTAGGGGAAGGCAACCCTGTTTACAAACCTCCGCTGCCTTGCGGCTATATCCATTCATGGAAAAGGCTTCAGGAGTAAACCTCGAGGAAAAATCCGGAGTCGGAGTCCCTAAGGCAGTTTAACGCTGTTTGCAGCCTCACTCTGGCAACTCCTGCGACGGCGCCGATACCAAACTGTAGCAGCCCTGCTGTTCCTTTGGATTTGTCGACAACGTGGAGAGGGGGGACCCGCTACATGGGCAACAGCCTGTCCTCCATAATACATTGCCCTGGCTAGTATCCGATCTCGCACACCCTGGAGAGGACACTCCAGCCTCGCTAGCACTCTGGCGTGGATACAACACGGGGAGCAGTAGTTTACCGGTTATAAGCCACAGCTCGGTTGGCGTAGAGCAAGGCGCCAGGGACTGCTCCCGACGGTGGGAGGGATCTTCGGGTCCCACTGGACAGTTACCGCCCGCCTCAAGCTGGGCAGCCCCCAGTCAATTAGGTACTGCCCCGCCACAGTCTGCTTTCCTCATTGGGTGCATGGGGAATAGGAGCATTTCGAACAGCAGACTGCAACCATCGCACCAGACAATAAAATAACACAGAGAAAGAGACCAGCTCTAAAACTGGGATGCTGGAATGTCCGTACAATGCTTACGGGCCTCTCCGAGGACTTACGGGGCATTGACGACTCACGAAAAACAGCTGTCATTAACAACGAACTACTGAGGCTAAACGTAGACATCGCTGCTCTACAGGAAACACGACTAGCAGACTCAGGAACTCTAAAAGAAAAAGACTACACCTTCTACTGGCAGGGAAGGGCCCCAGACGAGCCCAGACAGCATGGCGTGGCTTTTGCTGTGAAGAACAACTTACTGAGCATGGTAGAACCAGGCAGAAATGGTACAGAACGACTTCTTACCCTCCGCCTCAACACCACCACAGGCCCTCTCACTCTTGTCAGCGTGTACGCTCCAACTCTGAACGCAACACTGGAAACTAAAGATAAGTTTTATGGGAACCTAACATCTGTCATTAACAACATCCCTGATAAGGAACAACTTGTACTTCTGGGCGATTTCAATGCCAGAGTGGGTGCAAACCACGAATCATGGCCCTCGTGCCTAGGCAAATTTGGCATTGGAAAAATGAACGAGAACGGCCAACGCCTGCTCGAGCTTTGCGCTTTTCACAACCTGTGCATCGCCAACTCATACTTCCAGACCAAGCCCCAGCATAAAGTCTCCTGGCGGCATCCGCGGTCAAAACACTGGCACCAGCTGGACCTCATCTTAGTTCGCCGCTCAGCTATCAACTGCGTCCTGCACGTACGCTCTTATCACAGTGCTGATTGCGACACAGACCACTCCTTAGTGTGCTGCAAGATCAGGTTAAACCCAAAAAGGTTTCACCGTTTAAGGAAACAAGGGAATCCTCGCATCAACGTCAGCAGGATGTCGCAGCCTGATCTGACGCAGAAATTTGCAGAAACCCTTGTGAAAGAACTTGACACCGCACAGACAGGTGATTCTGCCCTGGAAATGTGGGAATCACTACGAAACACAATGCAACGCACTGCCCTGGCAACTTTTGGAAAGAGGACCACAAAGACGCATGACTGGTTTGAAGCAAAGGCCTCTACGATGATCCCATGCATAGAAGCCAAGCGTGCGGCCCTGACAGAATACAAGCGGTCACCAACTCAGAAGAACCTTCAAATTCTCAGATCAACTAGGAGCAAGGCTCAACACATTGCCAGATATTGCGCAAACGAGTATTGGCAAGAGCTCAGCAACGACATCCAGAAAGCAGCCATAGCGGGGAACATAAGAGGCATGTACGACGGCATTAAGAAAGCGCTAGGCCCCACCCAGTGCAAAACGGCACCCCTTAAGTCATCTACTGGGGAAATAATCTCCGACAAGCAACAACAGATGGAGAGATGGGTGGAACACTACTCCGACCTCTACTCTAGACAGAACACGGTGTCCTCCGCAGCACTAGACGTCATTAAATGCCTGCCAACCATGGAAGAACTTGACGAGGAGCCAACAGCAGAAGAGCTCAGAAAGGCTATCGATAAACTGGCCTCAGGCAAAGCCCCTGGCAGCGACGGGATTCCTCCAGACTTGCTGAAACAGTGCAAGGATTCCCTACTGCACCCTCTTCACAAAGCCCTCTGTCAGTGTTGGAAAGAAGGGGCCGTACCGCAGGATATGAGGGATGCTAAGATCATCACCCTCTACAAAAATAAGGGTGAGAGAAGTGATTGCAACAACTACAGAGGCATCTCCCTTCTTAGCATCGTTGGAAAAGTATTTGCTAAGGTCATCTTGGCCCGACTGCAGAAGCTGGCTGAACGTGTTTACCCGGAGTCACAGTGTGGTTTTCGCGCCGAACGGTCAACGGTAGACATGATTTTCTCCCTCAGACAACTGCAGGAGAAGTGTAGAGAACAGCAGATGCCCCTATACATCTCCTTTATTGACCTCACCAAAGCCTTTGACCTGGTCAGTAGAGACGGACTTTTTAAAATCCTCCCCAAGATTGGCTGCCCACCAAAACTGCAGAGTTTGATTGAATCTTTCCACACAGATATGAAGGGAACAATCCAGTTCAACGGCAGTTGCTCTGAGCCTTTCAGTATAAGCAGTGGCGTCAAGCAAGGCTGCGTTCTTGCCCCCACACTGTTCGGAATTTTCTTTGCCCTGCTCCTAAGGCATGCCTTTGGTTCAGCAACGGAAGGAATCTACCTCCGCACCAGGTCAGATGGCAAGCTATTTAATCTTTCTCGCCTGAAAGCCAAGACAAAGGTACGCGAGACACTGATTAGAGACATGCTTTTTGCTGACGACGCTGCAGTCACCACACACACCCAGGAAGAACTACAGTCGCTGATGACCCGTTTTTCCATGGCCTGCAAAGACTTTGGGCTGACCATCAGTTTGAAAAAAACAAATGTCTTGAGCCAGGACACTGCCACTCCACCAACCATCACAGTAGATGATTACCAGCTCGATGTCGTCCACCAGTTCACGTACTTGGGCTCCACCATCACCGATAACCTCTCCCTGGATGCTGAACTTGACAGAAGGATCGGGAAGGCAGCCTCTACTCTAGCCCGCCTGACAACCCGAGTGTGGACAAACCATAGGCTGACAACTGCAACAAAGATGGCAGTGTACAATGCTTGCGTCATCAGCACTCTGCTGTATGGGAGTGAGACATGGACCACCTATGCAAGACAGGAGAGGAGACTGAACACCTTCCACCTAAGAGGTCTGCGTCGCATTCTGGGCATTACCTGGCAGGACAAAGTCTCCAACGTCAAAGTCTTGACTCGAGCCGGCCTTCCCAGCATGTATACCATGCTCCGACAACGTCGCCTGCGCTGGCTTGGCCATGTGTGCCGTATGGAGGATGGGAGAATCCCAAAGGATATCCTTTACGGAGAACTCTCATCTGGGAAGAGAACAACAGGACGCCCATTTCTGAGATTTAAAGATGTTGTGAAGAGGGACATGAAGGCCCTTGACATAAACACCAAGTCCTGGGAAGACCTCGCAGCAGACCGCCTGAAATGGAGGTCCACCCTGACCAAACAGCTCAAGTCAGGTGAGAAGAACATGATGCGTGCGTCAGAGGACAAGCGAGTTCACCGAAAGGTGCAGAGCGTCAGCCAGGGAGGCACCTATCAATGCGACTGCTGTGGTAAAAAATGCCTCTCCCGTATTGGTCTCTTCAGCCACCAACGACGCTGTCTTAGACAATCAGTCATGCCTCAATATAAGAGCTAGGATACGTCATCCATGGTCAACACTGACCGACGGAGGCCTACTAGATTAGATTTTGAATACTGTATTAGATTGAATACTGAAATTGAAAACTGTATTGAATTGAATTGAATACTGTATTAGATTTGAAAATTGAATACTGTATTAGTATACAAAATTGAATACTGCATTAGATTATTTTTTTGTTATACACAAACGAAGATACTTTAAAGAATTTTAGAATTGCCATTGACTTTGATAATAGGAAAAAGAAAACTATGCCTGAACTAATATAATCTGTTAAGACAGTTGAACCCAAATAGTGTACAACAGTAATCACCATACTTCCTGTTGGTTAAATTACATTATGCAAACATATTTTGTAGGCCTAGCATACAAATTACCATGTTTGTTAACATTCAGGATGGTCGCACAGTGAGGTTGCAGAAAAATACAGACACCAAACTTAGCAGTTTTATTCAGATCTGTATTCTGAAGATCTTTACTGACACCTGTTAATATATAACATTTTATTCTAAGTTTTTTTTCATGTTTTATGATAAAATCTACAAATAGAAATCAATGAAGGATGACACAGTGGCTCAATGGTTAGCACTGTCGCCTCACAGCAAGAAGGTCACTGGTTCGAGTCCTGGTTGGGCCGGTTGACATTTCTGTGCAAAGTTTGTATGTTCTCCCTATGTTGGCGTGGGCTTCCTTCGGTGTTCCCCACAGTCCAAATAAATGCTGTATAGGTGAATTGAATAAACTAACTTGGCCGTAGTGTATGAATATTAATGAGTGTGTATGGATGTTTCCCAGTACTGGGTTGCAGCTGAAGGGCATCCGCAGTGTAAAACATATGCTGGAATAGTTGGTAGTTCCTTCAGCAAGTGCATCCCCTAAGGGAAGTTTATTTATAAACTTATTTCGAGAGGATCACATGCTTATGATTGCTAGCGGCTGGATCTGCATTATCCAATTCTCAATGCACCAATCAGACGATTCCTAAACTACTACAAATACCCTGGGTTACATTCCGCCACTATCTTCGTTTTGAAGAGTCCCTCCTTCCTACTCCTCCTTCGTCCTAGATCGGTGACATGATGGCTCAGTGCTTAGCACTGTTGCCCCTCATCAAGAACGTCTCTGGTTCCAGGCTTTACCAAACAAGTTGACGTTTCTGTGCGGAGTTTGCACTTGCTCACGTGGGTTTCCCCCGGGTTTCCCTGTTTTCTCCCACCATCCAAAAACATGCAACTTAAGTTAACTGACTAATCCAAATCGGCACCATAGACATGCTTCTAGTAAATAGTTATCTTGAGCAATTACTATCTGTTCATTAGTTACTACAGCAGTCAAGATCTACCTGAGCTCAAACTCCCCTCCTGCCTTGCAATGTGAGGGAGCCCCGGGCTCGAGGGTCTCAGCTCGAGGAGCTGAGGTCTCTCTTGGGATGGCATGCCAAACAAGCTTATAATCAATAATCAGCTAAGTGTGAACTCTTGAAAACATAAAGGGACTAAGCCGAAGAAAAATGAATGAATTATTTAATGCTAGCAACATGCAAAAAGTCACAAACTTTGTCAAATAAAATGTCATATATAACCAGACCTCAGTAAAGACCTTCAGAATACAGATATGAATAAAACTGCTAAGTTTGGCGTCTGCTTAGTGCTCCTGAAGTGGAGATGTGTGTCTGAGTGCAAAAAATAAAAGAAAGTGAAATATTGTAATCAATATCAACAAATATAAATCGATAAATAAACCCTTTTAACATTTCTGTGTTTTTTTAGCAGCAGAACTCGTCATAGTTGGATGAACTTAGAGCGCAGTCAATGGGGGAGTACAACAAATCAGTTTTTACAATCCTATTTGCTGAAATAATAAAAGAAAAACTCCACAATGGTGTTTTCAAACTTTTCACAGAAAGGGTAAAAATAGTGTGAGACTGATGATGGGAGCCAGAATAACATCAAAATTACTTTCAGCATTATAGAAACAACCTGCATAAGCGGTAATTCATTTTAAGTAGATTGATGCAAAGATGATATGGGTCATTATCACTATAAGATGTCCTGTATGTAAATGCGAAATAATGAAATTCTGATGTTTTCATATAATTGGTTAAACTTTTACACACATGCAGGGACAATTATAATTGTTTTGAAATATGTTTTTGTTAATTTTTGCCATATTCTTCTATTGAATGGATGATATTTTCCATGTGATGTCCCACACACTGCTCAGCCAACTTCAAAAAGTCTAAAATGTAAGTAATTTAGATCTAATTAAAAAGATTTGTAAATATTCTTATTGTCTTTAACAAGTTATTTGACAAAAAAGTCATTTTAATAACTTTTACTTTGTTTTCATAGTATTATTATTAATCATTTTGCACGTGTCCTTGAAATTGCTGTCCACCCTGTCATGATGTGGTAAATTCCCCTTTAAGAAACCTTCTGACGTACTGATTGGCATCCCCATGCCCATTTTGCAGGTTAAGACATCTGATGTGCACACATGAAGTATCTACACTTATGTTTCCTATTTTCCTCATATTGTGTTTGAAACTGAATGCTGCCAAGCTTAACACGTCCACACTGTCATAATGAAATATTAATTAATATAAAAAATATATAAATACATAAAGTTTTTAAACTGTGTAACAGCTTAAATAGAGAAACACTTTGCCAGATGGGTGGACAAGGTTATTGACACGTTATTTATTTATTTAATATTTCAGTAGTAATTAGTTAATGTTTTTATGTTATAACACTTATACATACACATGCTACACCAGATGCAATACATGACTGGACAATACAAACCTTTGGCAATATGTGTCAGTCTATATAAAGGATTTCCTTTTAAAGTCCATATAATGGAGCTCATTGACTGTTTAAAATAAACATACATACATGCCAATGTCCACCCTGTCATCTTGTTTTCCACCGTCATGTTAAACTTTTATGAAAATAATCAAATTATTCATAACCTCAGCAAAACATCTTGTGTGATTTCTTAATTAACCAATAAGAGACAGCTAGTATTGTTTGAAATTTTGACAAAATATTTTAGATTTTGGGTTTTATTTTGAAAAGAACGTGCAACAATTGTTAATTTTATTGGGAAACAAACGTTCTGTTCATTATTTCATTAATATAAATATAGTTTTTCCATAATCTTAAAAGTTGGGTTGGTAAAGAAACACATTACCTTTCTAAAAATAAACATTTTATAATCACTCTGCAATGAAAATATACTATTTTGAATTTGTCCATGACAGGGTTGACACAATTTGAGGTTTGTTTACGTTTTTTTTTGCCAGCAGTTTATTTATAAAAAGTGACCAACATTCATTTCTTACAGCCTAAGGTCTAATTAATATAACAACTGGTGGTTAAATAAAAAAATCTTAAACCTTTTTTTTTTTTTTTGAATTTCTGACATCTAAAAGGCACTTTATAGTGATAATGACCCATAACATACATTCATAAATTCATAAATGATTGTAGAAAATCTTTTTGACATGCTCCCTGAAGCCCTGCCCACTGTTTGTTCAAACCTCTCTGATGCACGCATTGAAGGCCTACCACATGGTTCACAGCTGCCCCTTATCATTCTAATCATCAGTCCCTTTAAATAGTGTGGCTTCAGTGACACAGTATGCTCCAGTCTTTCACTGCTCTGGACTCCTCATGTGGTGTTGTGGCTGCGTGTAAATAAACTAGTCTTATACCATGTGGAGAGTATGTACTGGCGTTGGTGTATAAACTGTAAAGAAATAGATCTTGCTTCAAGTGTTTTGACTGACACTCCATTGAGATAATCCCCCTGCGAGTCAGCATTACCTATCTTCTATCTAATCTAATGATCATACGATAATATATTTTTTTTTTAAGGATTTAAGATTATGATGACCGTTAAACGTGCCATAACAAAGCGTCTACTGTGACAAGAAACACTTTTTTTTTTTTTTCAAAAACCAAAAAGACTAAAATCTCAAAGCTGAACGTGCATGAAAAAACTAGTTTTTGCCAACAGCATTAAAATGAATTTATAAATAAGCAGACGTCCATCAAGACAAAAACTGATGTTGGCTTTTACAGTTAAGAGTGCAAAAGATAAGTATTTAACGCAAAAGTATAAGAGGAAAAAGTGAAGCACTGTGAATACTTTCTGGTTAACACTGTATTTTACTCATGAATTGAAAAGAAATGAATAAAGAGGCACTTCCTTTGTGAAAAAGAACTGTCAAACTTTCTAATTATAAACGTTTTATGAACAAAAAAGCTTTTCCAGTCCATTTCAATCACTTTATTTGTCATTCATTAAAGAGGTATGCTTATTTAATGTATTGACTAATAAAATCAGCTCCTTTTTCACAATGATTCAAACTTCACATCTTAAAAATACACCGGAAACCATGATGGTGCTAACAAACTGATTCTAAGTATTCACAAGTTGCAATGTCAGTAATCGCTTATGAGGGCCAAACAAAGATAAAAACAGAAGATAACAAGTGAATATGCATTAGTTACAATTATGTAGCGTTATTAATCTCAGATGAGTAGTAAAACAAATGGCAAGAGAGAGAGAGAGAGCAAGAGAGAGTTGTAGAGTTGTAAACAAGCCATGTTAATTTGTCAACTTCCTTAAAAATAGGGTGTGTGATAAGAAAAAAGTTCAAGTTAGCGTTGAAGCACAGCTCTGTTGAGGTAAAAAAAAAACTTTCCTTTTTGTATCAGTAAATGATTTATGCTTCAACTTGTCTGTTAATATTTGTCTCATTGCAGCACCGCATGAAATGAACCGTGCAGTTGCTTCTCTTTGCAGTTAAACTGGTTAAAGTCCCCCAGGTGAATGTTATCATGGGCCCATATTTGTCAGCTAAAAAGTGTGAGAAGTTGTAAGAGGAAGTTGTTCACTCGGTCAGGGTCACTTTTAAAAACAAGCTCCTGAGTCACGGGCAGCGCTGTTATTTTGAGGAACTTTGACCAGCCTGTGAGACTTTGCTATAAAGCAGCATGTGATTCTATTGTAGTTTTTTCTCTGTTAAATGGAAGAACCGGGTATGACGGCTAATGTTACATCAGGAATAAGTTTGACAGAGACCAGAGAGGTTTTGTGGAGACATTTACACCCACAAATGACAGGAATCCTGCAGACTGGTAAGAAATTCCACTTTTCATGGTAATGAGGCTAATTACACCAGCTTCCCATCACATATATCTAACCAGAAATCTTTACATGACTGTTCATTTTGTCTGTTTCTGCCATTTTCTAATGATTTGTGTAGCTTGTTGGAAAGAGTTGTAAGATTGAGTGTTAGAGATGGACTCTTTGACTGTTTCATCTCTGTCTTCTACACCGGGATCTGAGCTCAGCACAGAAGAGATGAAGCTACTTGCGAAACTGGAGGAACAGAACAGGTCATTTCTTCACACTCACCCCACACTGTTTCCTACAAGCTAAATACAAAAAAAGTTACACATTACATTAGTGACAGATCAGTTTCTAAAATGTGTGACCATATTTTTTTTTCTCGGTTTAAGGAAACACATTAGTTTGTTTTATGTTGTTTGTTTGTTTGTATTTTTAATTCATTTTTGGTGATAGTAAAGGTGATAGCTTGTTAGATGAATTTCATATGTGCTCACAGATCTCTCTTTAAATTTATACTTTCTATTGGATGCTATATGATAATATTTTAGGCACATTAAAGTAGCCAGTACCAAAGCCAAAACTGGAACTAATCTAAAAAAACAAAACAAAAAGAAAACACAAACACTCACTCATTGGCCACTTTATTAGGTACACCTTACCAGTACTGGGTTGGACCCTTATGACCTAAGGAACTGCCATAATCCTTCGTGGCATAGATTCAACAAGATACTGGAAATATTCCTCAGATATTGACATGATAGCATCACGCAGTTGCTGAAGTTTTGTCGGCTGCACATCCATGATGCGAATCTCCCGTTCCACCACATCCCAAAGGTGCTCTATATGGTGACTGTGGAAGCCATTTGAGTACAGTGAAATCATTGTTATGTTCAAGATGATTCACAAATTATGACTTGAACTGTAATCCTGCTGGAAGTAGCCATCAGAAGATGGGTACACTGAGGTTTTAAATTTTGTAATTTAATATATTTGTATAATGCATTAATACGTTACTACATTACAACATTACATCAATATTGGTGACAGTATAGTCGATAGATTACATAATTGTACAAAGCTGCCTGCTTTGCTCATGCATGGGTCGAACTTGTTCAAACTTGTCCAGTGCACTATAACAAAGCTTTTCTCACATTGTTTATTCCTTCAAAGTTTGTCCTTTCTTTGTGAAGTATTGCTGTGCCTTAATAACTCTAGTAACTAGTAACTGGGTTGAGCTGGTTTTAGTTCTTAGTTCTTTTATTTTCATTTCATTTTAAGTATATTTATTTGTTAATATTTAACTTGTTTGTTAATTAAATTGCATTTTGTTATTTAACCTATTACTTTTATGCAACAGTCAAGTTGCATGTTAATTTGCTATTAAAGGAAACACAAATTTTTAGCATACTGATTTATGTAAAATCGTGAACATAGTTCTGGATCGCTTTGAGTAAGCTATTAAATTTATATGTTTTTTTTTATTAAATCAGTTGTTTACTGTATAAAAAATATAACATTTTGAAATATTTATATTTATCGCCTAACATATATCGCCTCCAAATATTAAGAGTTATCGGTTATCGATATCTGCCAAAAAATCCATATGGGTGCATCCCTAACTTTAGTTCAGACACGTCTTTCAAACTTTCAAAAACAACATTTTATTTTCAATCCTCTTATTGGTCTTTTGTATGACAATACAAATTAAATATTCAGAGAGGCATGCATAATATATTGACCATTGGTTATCCCATCCCCTGACCTCTCCCTCATTAACTCAATTAACAAAACAAAAAATAAATAAATACATAAATATCAAATTAAGTACATTAGATACATAAGTATATAATATCAGAGAATAACTGGATACAGATGGGGGGAAAAATTATAATGGAAAATAATACAAAATAAAAACTTTCTAATTAAATGGTAAATGTAACAGGTTGCCAGCACCAGGTAATATACAGGCCCTTGATATAGCCAAGAAAGGGATGCCAAGTCTTATAAAAAGAATCTAGTTAGCCAGAGAATAAACATCTTATAGCTTTTCAAGTCTGATACAGTAAAAAATGTCCAGTATCCACTGTGTTGGAGAGGAAATGTGTTCTCCCTTTAGAAGTATGGCACATTTGGCTAAAATTGTGGTAAAGGCAACAACCTTGCTGTCACAGACTGTCAAATCAGGTCCAAGGGATACTCCAAAGAGGGCTAGCAAAGGATCAGGGTCTATATTGATTTTGAGAGCTTTATTGAATGTATTAAAAACACCTGACCAAAAAGTGGCCTGCTGTGGGCATGTCCAAAACATATGCAGATGGTCAGCAGGTAAAAACAACATTTTGCCTGCGTTGAAAAATCTTTACTCTTTCTTTTCAGATTTAATTATCGGCTATTTTACAAAAAAATGTAGTGTTTTTATGATAATGACTTCATGATGACAGAAGCTTAATTCAAAAATCTCAGTAGAAAGTAATGGTTGTGTATATAACGAGTCAAAATTTCAATTTAATCCATATATAAATAGCTAGATTGACCACAATGATTATTAGTAGTTATAGAATTCTGGTAGTTCCTATGTTCATGGGATAGTTCACCCAAAACCGGTCCTCATTTACTCAGCCACTTGTTCCAAAATGGTTTGAGATTCCAAATTTTGTTGAACAAAAAACAAGACTTTTGGGAAAATTATGGAAATCAGTAACCATTGACGTATATAGTATTTGTTTCTCTTATTATGGAAGTCAGTGGTTACCATTTCCTAACATTCTTCAAAAGATCTTCTTTTAAAGAAACTCAAAAAAATTTGTAACCACTTGAGGGTGAATAAATATAAATTTAAATTGTAAGTTTTTCACTTGAATAGCCACCTTGCACTCAAAAATATTCAAGGATGTTTGTTGATTGACACTAATTATTACTGTTTAAGTACAAAAGTACAACATCATCTTACTTCACTTGCACTCAGCACTGGTTGTTTTCTTCATCAGGCTGTTAGAGACAGACAGTAAGTCTCTCTACTCTGTAAATGGAGTCCTGCGAAATCCCACTTCACCCAAAACCTTCTCTTTGGAGGAGAATATATGGGAGAATGTCATTAATGAATGGGAAGATTGGAGCAAGAGAAAAGTGGGGCAGATCAAGGTAACACGCATCCATCCAGCATCACTCCCATGTTATGATTTCAGTCGTGTGTTCAAATAAACTATGAATGTATTGTGAATGTCAAAAAAAAAATTTATTGTCTGTCTCTGTTTGGCTTACAATCTGAAAAATAAAGGTTCTTTAGTGATATTGATGCTTTTAGTTTATAATTTGTGGCGTGAAAAAGTGTTTGCCCCCTTGCTGATTTCTTTTTTTTTTTGTTGCATGTTTGTCACACTTATACTACCTGACATAAGTCTTGTCGTCTTAGTTGTAAGAGCAACAAATAATAACTTGACTTCTAGTTGATCATTTGAAAAAGTGGCAGAAGGTAGATTTTTCAGATTAATCTTCTGTTGAACTGCATCTCAATCATCACAAATCCTGCAGAAGACCTACTGGAACCCGCATGGACCCAAAATTCTCCCAGAAATCAGTCAAGATTGGTGAATGAAAAATCATGGTTTGGGGTTACATTTAGTATGGGGGCATGTAAGAGATCTGTAGAGTGCAACATCAACAGCCTGAATTATCAAGACATTACATTACAAACCACAGGAGAGGGCGAATTCTTCAGGGGGATAGCGCTCCTTCTCATATTTCAGCCTCCACATCAAAGTTCCTGAAAGCAAAGAAGGTCAAAATGCTCCAGGATTGGCCAGCCCAGTCACCAGACATGAACCTTATTGAGCATGTCTGGGGTAAAAGGAGGGAGGAGACATTGAAGATAAATTCAAAGAATCTTGATGAACTCTGGGAGTCCTGCAAGAACATTTCTTTGTCATTCCAGATGACTTTATTAATAAGTGATTTGAGTCATTGCAGAAATGTATGCAGTCCTCCAAGCTCATGGGAGTCATATACGCTATATATTTTTTTTCCACTGCTCTGTGACTCTATATTCTATACTGTACATTATTTCTGTTGAGTGATAAGACTTTTGTCTAAGCAAAGTCAGACCTTACTTTAAATATTAGTCAAAGATGCACAAGTAAACACATTCAGATCAGGACTTTGACCAGGCCACTCTAAAGTCTTAATAGGGTATATGCCGAGCTAGTGCTATTCCCATGCTCATACACTTCCGGTGACCTGTTATTGTGAACTTTTTTCTCATTTTATACGGTTCCTTATACAGCATCGATGTTGTAATATCATTAAAATACATTCAGTTAAATAAACTTTAGCATTTATTTAGTTACTTAAGCGTAAAACGAGACAAAAAGCTGTTTACTCGCATGCGCTCGTCAGAATCGGCAGGCTAACGCAGAAGCTCCATTGAATATACAGGGGTAAAATAAATGCTCATATTATAAAGATATGGCGGGGGAAATGTAATTTAATGCAGTGCTTCTTGTACAATCTGAGACCCACTTTAAATCGGATATCACTCAGCTAGTGGAGATCGCTGATTTTTAAAGAAAACAAACCTTAAACGCGCCGGATTTTGCAGTGGCATTCAATTCGCCGGAAGCGCTTAACCCAGGTTACTGGCAAATTAAAAGTCCTATTAGCATGCTTCGGCATATACCCCATTGTTTAAGATAGACATGACCTAAAAAAAAATTAAAAAGTTTAAACTGCTACTTATTCAAACTATTTCAGACTGAACTGAATTGCATCAAAGGTATTCTTTTTTATTAACTATTTGTATTTAATCTAATCTTTAAAAGTGATCTGTGTCTGGATCAGGTGTTGACCAGAAGGGGTGTCCCAGCTCATCTGCGGGCCATGGTTTGGCAGCTGCTGTGTGACTCTGGGAATGTGTCAGTGCGTCCGCAGTACTCAGATCTGCTGAAGAGCTCTTCTCCCTCTGAAACACTGATACACAGAGACCTGACGCGAACCTTCCCACACCACCAGCTCTTCCACAACCACCAGAGCATCTCCAAGGAGACACTGTTCAACGTGCTGAAGGTTACATGAACGAGCATTTTTACCTGCCATTATGAAAAGAGAAGTACAAAATCATTTTGATAATATACTATACTATATCTATTAATAACTGAACGTGGCTTTTGTTTGCAGGCCTACTCAGTCTTAGACCAAGAAATTGGGTACTGCAAGGGAAGTGTGTTTATTGTAGGCCTGTTGCTCACACAGGTAATTGTTTACAATTATTTATATATAGTTCAAGACTAAATTATTGGCCCTCAAGTGAAATTTAAATTCTTTTTCAAATATTCTTCAAGTGACGTTTAACAGTGCAAGGATTTGGAAAAAAATAGTATTTCCTACTGTATTTCTCATACAATTGTTTTCAATTATTTACATTTTATTGAAATGATGGTGGGACGGGTGACGCTGCGGCGCATTAGGTAGTGCTGTCGTCTCACAGCAAGAAAGTCGCTGGTTTTAGCCTCGGCTTCTGTGTGGAGTTTGCATGTTCTCCCTGCGTTCTCGTGGGTTTCCTCCGGGTGCTCCAGTTTCCCCCACAGTCGAAAGACATGCGGTATAGGTGAATTGGGTTGGCTAAATTGACAGTAATTTATAAGTGTGGATGAGTGTGTGTGGATGTTTCCCAGAGATGGGTTGTGGCTGGAAGGTCATCTGCTGCGTGAAACATGTGCTGGATAAGTTGGCGGTTCATTCTGCTGTGGCGACCCTGGATTAATAAAGGGACTAAGCCGACAAGAAAATGAATGAATGTATGAAATGATGGTATCTGGAAAAAATGCTGAGTTCCACTCAATCAATTTGAGTTGGCACAAGATGAAGGAATTAAGTTAGCTTATTAGATGAGTGGTTCTCAAACTTTTTTCATCAAGTACCTCCTCAGAAAAAAACTGTCTTTCCAAGTACCACCAAAATGAGCAGTATTGAAATACAGTATAGCATAATAGGCCCAGTAAAGCAGCTACAACTCTGCACAGTTGTGGCAGATTACCTCAAAAATATAGGCTATATGTCATATATGGCATATTATTTACATCATTTTCTGTAAATTTTAAAATGTGTGTAGCATGTACAGGACATATTTCATTCCTCCGCGTACCACTAGAAGGAAGCCTGTGTACCACTAGCGGTACACGTAACACAGTTTGAGAACCACTGTATTAGATTTTTAGAAATTTAAGTGGACTGAACTTAAAATAAATAATTTTTCCTCAAAAATCCATAAGAATTGTGTTGTTTTAGCTCTTTTTAAATAAGTAGTTTGAACAAATGGGGCACTGTGGTGCAGTGGGTAGCATGACCGCCTCACTGCAAGAAGGTCGCTGGTTCGAACCCTGGCTGGGTCAGTGGCCGTTTCTGTATGGAGTTTGCATGTTCTCCCTGTGTTGGCGTGGGTCTCTTCTGGGTGCTTCAGTTTCCCCCACAAGTTCAAAGACATGCAGTATAGGTCAATTGAATAAGGTAAATCGGCTGTAGTTTATAAGTGTGAGTGCAAGAGTGTATGGGTATTTTCCAGTGTTGGGTTTGGAAGGGTATCCGCTGCATGAAATGTTGGCAGTTCATTCCACTGTGGCGACCCTGTTAAATAAAGGGACTAAGCCGAAAATAAAATGAATGAGTATGAACAAACAGCAAAAATCTTTTTTTTTAAAGCAATGAAGTGAAATGTCCATGTTTCAGATGGCTGAAGAGGAGGCCTTCTGTGTTTTTGTAAGGCTGATGAAGGACTTCAGAATGAGGGAGCTCTATAAATCCAGCAGAGATGAGCTCGGATGCTGCATTTACCAGTTTGACTCTATGATTAAGGTAGACATTTATGATTTTTCTCCATTTTAAAATAGTGCTTCTCAATTCCAGTTCCTGCCCTGCACATATTCTATGTCTCTCTTATCTGACACACAAGGATAAGTTCATGGACCTCTCTGTTAACTAATTGATAATCTGAATCAGGTGTGCTAATCCTATAAAGCCTTAAAGTACTTAAGACCTTAAATCAACTTGGGCTGCATTTCCCAAACAACGATGTAACTCACGGCTGAACTATCATAGTATGATGCATCGTTTGGGAAAAGAACTATGTAGTGAAGAGTGTTTCCCAAGACCCGTAGTTTCTCTGTCGTAGATACATCACTTGAACCACTTTTAACGTAAAACACCGATCATGATGCTCTAAACTGGGTGGAGTAACTTTTTTTTTAGAGAAAAACGTCATTAATTCTGTATGTAAGTTAAATTGTTTTACACGCACTCGCATTTAAAATAAGATCCAATATTAGATTTGGTAAAAACATGCACTCATGCACACAACACATGCTTTCCATATTAACTGAAAAATATGTAAATGGCACATATAGGGCCTGTGTTTGCTTTACTAATATTATTGAGAAGTTGAATCTTACATATTCTATTATAAAGCATATCACTTACAAAAGCTAACACGTATTCTAATATCATATAAACCATATGAATGAATAAATAAATAATAAAGCTATTTATTATAAAATGAAATGTAATATTTATTTTTTATTGAAATGAAAAAATCATATTTTAATAATGATGATGATTTTAATTATTATTATTATTATTATTAGTAGTAGTAGTATTATTAGGAAGGATATTGTTTATTTATTTTTAAAATGTTTTTAAAGTCTACTTTTACAATTTCACACATGTAAACCACTGCAGAAAGTTCTAACCAGCAGGCCCATGTCATATACAGTACAGATATTTAATAAATAATCCACTATAAACTAAAAATAATTAAAGTATGGTTTTTGTTTTTGCAAGCTTTGGAGACGTAACATATTCCGCTTTTAAATAATAGGTCACCTGTAGCTTTCGCCATGAGGCTGTGTTCAAAGTGACAACAATGTTTTCAAAGTGCGCTGCGAAGGGAGCTCAATTTTAAACATGAAGATCGCTAAAATCGAACTGTAAAAATAGTTTGAAAGCAAATTACAAGAGAGATGACCTTAATGCTTTTTTATTTTTAATTATTCCAACTTTGACTGTTAGAATGTTCTAAATGAATAGGGCATAGGCGGGATAAGTGGGAATAGAACACAGCCAGGAACTATGTTTCTAACTACAGCTCCAGAGGTGTAGTTGTGAGTGCTCAAGATGAGACGTACTGTAGTTTGCGAATGTTCGTTGGAGTGACGGATTTGGGAAAAGGCAAATCAACAAACTATGTTTGTAACAACGGAACTTGCGACCTTTTGTTGGCTAACGAGGGTGTTGGGAAACGCAACCCTGATTAGTACTTTGTTTAAAACCCTGTTGGATTTGATATTCACAGGTATATCAGATAACAGGTTTAAAAAAAGAGAGAAAAAATGCCTGAAATGGTCTCTTTTGTCAAAATTTTAGGGGCAAAATAGTTTTTTTGTGGTTAAATTGACATTGTTGTAAGCAAAAAGTTGCAAAAATGCCTGATTTATCAAATGTAATACAAAAATGAATATCAAGAAAAAAATTATATGGCAGTATATAAACATTTGAAGTCAGAATTATTAGCCTTACTATAGAATTACTTTTCAGTGATCTAAAGATGTTGTTTTTCTATCTTTGATATAGGAGCAGCTACCTGAGCTTCATTCCCACTTCCAGACTCAGGGTTTCCAGACCTCTGTGTTCTCCTCATCCTGGTTTTACAGCATCTTCCTTTCATCTCTGCCAATCTCAGCTGCCATGCGGATTTTCGATATCTTTATGTGTGAGGTACTTTTAATCATTCCATCAAACCCTTCACTCCACATGGCAGCTCACATCATTTCAATTGAACTGTAAATGGAACGATTTTTAGAAATCAGTAGCTATCAAATCAGAAAAAAACAACAATCTCACAACTAATTCGTAACTTTTGGATTTTGTGGCTAATTCATATGAATTTGTACGATTACATTAAACTATTTAGTAGGATTTGCTCATCTATGGATGACAGTTGGGTTTAGGGGTGGTGTTTGGTGTCATAGCTCCTTTGAAAATTCATACATTTTCATATAAATTAGCCACTAAACTGACAAAACACAAAATAATTATGTTTCCTTGTGAGCTCAGCCCGGAAAAAAATGCATGAACACACTCTCACATACTCTTCTTTGCTTAGTCTTCTATCTCTGTTGTGTGTGCATTAATAAACATTCTCCCTGATCCTGTCTGTTGTGTTTTTGTACTTTGTATTGTCTTTCGGATTGTTGTTTGTTTGCTGCCTGCCCTAATTTATCATCTATACATAGGACTGTTCTTGTGGATTACCCATTTTGCTTCTGCTTGCTCCCGTTTGACCCCTGCCTGCACTGAAAACAACTATTAAGAGATTATTCCTTGGATTTACACTGTTTTTATGTTAAGTGGCTGTAAACAATTTATTTGGGCTGAATTTAAACAAACACATTAGGTAGAATTTTATTAAACTTAATTTGTTTGTTTAAATTTAACACAAATAAATTGTTTGCAACAGTTTTACAGACATAATTTTATTTCAGTGTGTATGTCCATCCCCTTCTTTAAATAAAGCTGTGTTTTTTGTCTTTATTTTTGATACAAGCTTCAAAGCCTGCCGCACAGCATCACATCTCTAGCATTTGGAACTTTACTTAGTGATAGAGAATATATTTGACTCAGTTATCCATTGTCAACTACATGTTATGGCTAAACATATGAAACCACTAACGGAGTTAACATTTTTCACCATTTTGTGCTTTAGCTTAAAATGCTAACCTCAAAACAGATACCCATGATCATATTGTAGTTTTTAAAATGCGAATGAGAAATTCACAATAACAGAGATGACAAATACTTAATCTACTATTGGTATTTTCTAAACATTTTGTACAAATTATTGATAAAAGAATCATGACATACCTCAATGCTTTCCAGAGTTTCCCGCCACAAGAAGTGAGCAAGTCACATGCTATTTCTATCAGTGCTTTAAAGAATATCAAGCCTTTTTATAACCAATGTAATGTTGGCCAGAATGTAGGAATAGACATAAATAATACCAAAAATTGATGTGTCATGCAAATATTTAACTAAACACAAAAAAAAAAAGATTGACTTAATTAATTAATGATAATTAAAGCTAAATACATATGACTATATTACAACATGTCCATTAATACACACATAAACCTTAACATTTCTGTTTAAAGCTGTTTTGTTAAAGATTTTGTTTTTGAAAAATTATAGAAGGAGACTCAAAAATGACCCCAAATCAACGTTTATATCCATGTGTTTCTTTGTAGGGTTTGGAGATCGTCTTCCGGGTTGGTTTGGCTGTACTTCACATGAAGCAGACAGAACTCATCAAGCTTGATAATGAGGGGATGATGAACGTAATAGACCATGACAATAATAAAAGAAAAATATTTTAGCAAAGCTGTTGTTCGACACTTGCTAATTTGCACAGTCTCTTTAAATATATTGCTTTCCTTTTGAATCCAGTGCTTGCAGAATCTAGAATCATGGGAATCAAATCCGGATTTGATGATCGAAGCAGCATATCAAATAAAATACAACGGCAGCCAAATGAAACAGTATGTGCTTTTCCTTTATTTTGTTCATGTTTTATTATTCTGTATCCAATTCTCTGACTTATTTAACTCGTTTTAGATTTAGAAAAGATTATGAAGCTATCAAGGCGAAAGAGTTGGAGGAGCAGGAGGAACTAAATGTGAGTTCTCATTTTCACAAAAATTTCTCAACAGTAAATTTCAGTCTTTAGGTTATGATATAATCTGTTTTCAGGTAGCTTCTGCCAAGTGTTTTTTTTTTTTGTCTTTTTTAAGGGACTTTGCTCTGAGAATAAACATTTAAAGCACAGACTTGCCATATTGGAGAGGGTGAGTGTATTGCAGTGTATTTTTGTTAAGTCATGCTAATATATTTTTTTTCTAAAGATGTGTTCATGTTATTACTTCCACTAATGTCGCCCCTAAAAAAGAGGTGCTCTGAGAAACTGGTGTCGCAGCTGAGGAAAGAGCTGGAGAAAACTCAGCTGAACATTGCCAGCTCACAAAACGCTTTAAAGGAGATGCAGGCAAACGCCCCACAGCTGGAAGAGGTACAAGTCAAGTCACTGGATTTATTGGATTTACTAAATTACCACAAAGGTATGTGGTTGCAAGATATTTATATAGGCTGAATTTAAACAAATGAATCAAGTTAAACATCACAAAAATTTATTTGTTTGTTTTAATTCAGCCCATATACATTTTTTGCAACCACATACCTTAAAAAAATTAGCAAATCCAATGAATATTGTTTTTCAGTCACTCTTATTTCGCAAGATTTGTATGTATAATCTGCTCAATGTTACTCTCTGCAGTGTCATAGGTATTGTAGTTTTCTGCTATTATGTATTATTGTGTTTTAAAAATAAGTTGAATTAATATTGACATTAACATACACTGTAATAAATGCAGGGTTTCACTCAATTAATTGGTTACAACACAAATCGATTAAGTTAACATAACAGATTTAAGTGGATCGAACATAAAAAAATTAAGTTTCCCCCAAAAATTCTCCAGAATTGTGTTGTTTAAGCTCAATTTAGATAAGTAGTTTGAACATGGAGTTTTTTTGAGTGTAGGTCTGTCACGATTACCAATTTTGGTTCCACTTTATATGAAGTGTCCTTAACTAATATGTATTTACATTGAAATTAATCATTAGTTACAATGTATTTATTAGCTAAATACATGTGTTTATCATGTACTTGTGATGTACTTATGACTAAATACCTGCATGTAATTACATCTGGAATTAATTTTTGTAATTACATTTATAATTACACTGTTGACCATCCTTTGACAATCCTTTACCCAACCTTAAACCTACCCAGGTTTGTACAACCCCAGTGGGTCAGGAGGCTTAGGATCAGAAGGCATGGAAAGGTCATAAGGCTCTGGCTGGCAGCACTGGAAAGTCACGGCTCTGGTGGCCATTCATGGGAGTCAGATGGCGGCTCTGGGCATTCGAGGGACTCGGGTGGCAGCTCTGGCCATTCGGGTGACTCGGGAGGCAGTTCTGGGAATTTGTGGAACTCGGGAGGCAGCTATGGCCATTTCTGAGATTCAGGTGGTGGCTCTGGCCATTCGGCGGACTTGAGAGGCAGTTCTCGGAATTTGTGGGACTTGGGAGGCAGCTCTTGTCATTTGTTAGACTCGGGTGGCGGCTCTGGTCATTCGGGGGACTCGGGAGGCAGTTCTGGGAATTTGTGGGACTTGAGAGGCAGCTCTGGCCATTTGTGGGACTCGGGTGACAGCTCTGGCCAATTGTGGGACTCAGGTGGCATCTCTGACCATTAGTGAGACTCGCCAATAAGGGGATTCAGAAGGATTTGGCACCTATTATTCGAGAAATTCTGATGAATCTGGTGCCCATCATTTGGTGGATTGAGAGGGATCTGCCGCTCACCACACATTGGTATTCAAAGGGATCTGGCAGCGTTGACGGCTCTGTCAGCTCTGGCAGCTCTGGTGGTGGCGTTCACGGATCTGGCGGCAGCATTCATGGCTCTGGCGGCAGCAATCATGGCTCTGGCAGCTCTGGCCGTGGCGTCATTAGCTCTGGCAGCTCTGTAGGATCTGACTGCCCTGGCAGCGATGGAGGCTCTGCAACAACAATTTTGTTGATGCCAGCTTGATTGTGGTACTGAAGTGAGCAGCAAGGCCTGCCGTCTTGCCGTTCTTTGCCCCCCACCAAAAAACATTTTGGGGTTTCCTACACTGTGACACTAACAGTGAATGCAGAGGGACAGTTTAAGTTCCAGTTCAATATATTGTTCTTGCGTCCAGTGGGGTTCATGCAGTGACATATTAGAATAGAGTGACTCAGACAGCCCATCACAGAAAAATATATTAAGGCATAAGTCACTCATCAAAGTTAGGTTGGTGACCTGCACAAATTGTTTAACATATTCCTTTATTGAACAGACTTCATGGCAGTGACACATAATCCCTACTGCTGGTGAGCATCCAAATGCAGCATTAGTTTAGGGTGGTTGTGCAGGCAAGGTCACAACAGAAACAGACAGGAGCATGAACTTAATTCAGAGAGTGATCAATATAAACAGGCGAATAGTCGGGACAGGTGGCAAAACAAAATAAATAATGAACAAAACAAGGGTCATGATTACAATAAGGCTAGACAGAAAAAGGCTTTGAAGTGCTCACTTTCAGGATGCAAGACTCAGCAAAGTGTATGTTAAAGTGAGGTGTATAAACAGTCCTGGGGCCTCATGTATCAACGCTGCGTACGCACAAAAACTTTGCGTACGCCAGGTTTCACGCTCAGAATCGCTCACGTTTGGATTTACTAACAATGAACTGAACGTGGGAATGTGCGCAGGTTCACGGCAGCTTTCTGGCAGGCGTACGCACATTTTTTGTGCGTGTCTGTTTTATTTCCATTGGCGACTCCTAGAGGCAGTTGTGTTAAATTCTTCTCTACAAAGTGTCTGATCCTTGCAATGGCAGCTGTATGAGACGGGTTCATCTAGTAGGTATGTAAGATTTCCATACCATACAGTTGACCAGCTAAACATTAAAGCATAATTTGCAGCGGTCGCCTGTTTTCCCAATGTAATCTGAGCGATCTACCGCACGCACATTGCTATAAAGACACTATCTGAAGATGAATTTGCATGCGTGAATCAGAAACATTTCCATTCAATAAATGTGCAAATAAAATATGATGCACAAACTTATTGATGATTCCTACTTGTCTTTCTCTTGATAAATAGTGGGCAAAATCTGATATGTAGCGGGGAAAAAAAGAAAGAATTCATTAGACGCTGGATTCGAGCCGAGTTTATGCGCGAACATGTCAGTACATGATCACATGCTTCTTATGAGGTGCGCCACTGAGACTGCTAAGGGTACTGCAACATTTTTCAGTTATAAACCACACTATTTCTTTTTTAAATGCACTCAGTGCGATGTTCATACCCAACTGTGTTAACCGTATCAGCTAAACTCTCCCACTCTATTTTTTTCTTTTGTTGTTAATTCCGGAGAACAAACTTGCAAATAACACCGCTTTTCTCCGGTCTACCTCCGAAAGCAGCACCTCCAATTCACATTCTGTTCAAAGTTTCTCTTTTTGCTTGATTTTGCCGTTGCTTTTTGGTTGGGTTTTTCCATTAGCATAGTCATTAGCATATTCATACGGGGGAGGAGGCAGGGAGGGGTTTTGCGCTCGTGCATGTTGCGCTCAGTTTCACGTTCATTCAGATGTACAAAAGAATATGCGTGAGATTCGGCGTACGCAGTGTTTCATACATCTGAATTTTTTTCTGCGTACGCACATTTACAGCTTTGTGCGTACGCAATGTTTTAGTAAGATTTCCACGCAAGTCTTCGTACATGAGGCCCCAGGTCATTATTTATGCAAATGTGTGTCTAATCAGTGAGAGAACTGGAACTGGTGTGTGTGAGGTGCATGATAGGATCTGTAATTCATACCAGTGGGAGATGTATTGTAGAGAGAATGATAGTGTTTCAGCTTGTGCAGATCAATATGTACTATAACAATTATAGTAATTTTACAAATTAAATAATGAATAATTCTGTAATAAGAATGTAAAAACCTATATTCTAAACTAATATATAATAATAATAATAATACATGTTAACAAAACAGAGCAAGTTAACAAGAACTCTAAAACAGTACTATGTTTAGCAAGACATTTTAGTATTAGACTATTAATGTGTGACAGAGGCACAGGAGCCTCAAATAGCCACATTCTCTAGCAGATCTGTTTTCAGTTGTTAGGCACCCACATAAAAACATACTATAGTAATTTACAGTAAACACTCCAGTGTTTTTAAATCATACTGGCATCATCTAAAATGATTGAGGTCATGTCCATGTCTGCAATAAGTCGATATATTGATTATTGTGCCAGGCCTATTCAAAACACAAGAGGTTCAACAAACATTTAATCAGTTTACAACCTTTTTACTTTGAGGACAATGAAAGGAATTTACTTCTAGAACCTGACTGTTACATTCGAGTCAAAGAACAATAGACATCACATGACAGTGTTTGTGGCTGCTTCAGTAATGAAGAAAGTGTGTGTGGACTTGTTTATGTGGTTTATGAGGACACAAAATTGTTTAATGATGTGGTTATGATCTTGGTGTGGGTACGTTACTGTGTTAATGTGGTTTATGAGGCCATGCCTTGTTTTTGTCATTTAAAATGCTTAAAAATTATATGTAACATAGTCATAATTGATATTTGAATTACAGTATGCCATGGGTTTGCTTTGAGGGTTGGTTTCAGGGGTAAGTACAGTGTGTGAGAGAGCTTAGCATGCTGCTAAGACCGAAAAATGCGACATTTATGAAAGTGTTTAAAAGAATTTTTTTTTCTTTGTGAGAAAGGTTACAGTAGGAATTTTTTTACAGTATAAAATAAATTACACCTATGGAGAATCCTCGTAAATCACATATACGAAGTATGTGCACTCAAAAAATGATTTTATTTCCTGTTTGTTCAGAATTGTTAAAATGAGTTTGAACAACACAATTCTTGAGATGTTTTTGAGACAACTTGTTTTATTTGTTAAGTCAACCTAATGGATTTGTGTTGGGGCAATTTTGTTGAACCATTTTTTTTACTGTGTGTGTGCATGTGTGTGTGTGTGTGTGTGTGTGTGTGTGTGTGTGTGTGTGTGTTTAGATCAGCGCTGCACCTGATGAGCACAGTGTGATGTACCTGCGGACAGAGCTAATCAGCTGTAGACTGAGGGAAGCAGAGGCACTTACTGAACTCAAACAGCTCAAAAATCACATTAAAGACATGGATGAGAAATTGCAGGTAAAAACCTTTAGCGTTCAACATACTCATATTCATACCTATTATGAGCTTATAATACATAATACTGATTAGCTAGTCATTCGTCACTAAAAAAATAAGTATTGGTACCTAATAGTATCTAATGACTAGTAAATTAAAACAACTGTACAGAGTAAATAAAGTTGAGTTTAACTTGTTACTGTATTAGCATTACATGTTTTGGAAATGCAGTAATGTAACAGATTACATTTTAGATTTATAGTGCTTAGCATAATTGAGTTCACCCCATTTTGAAAATGAATATTTTTATCTATTTCTCAGTGAATATAGGCAATATATTTTGGTGCATTTAAACAAAACAGATTTATTTAACAGATCTATTTTATAAAATAATATTTTAGTCACCAAACATATTTAGAAATTGAAAGATAATACAATTAAATCCAAGCAAAATATTGAAAAAAATTGAAACCTACAAAAATTTCAACTAAATTTTTCTTTCTTTCTTTTTTTTGCTTCTCTTGATTTTTCCTCTTTTTAAAATTGTATTTAATACTTTTCTTTAACATAAATGTGGGCGTAGTTTTTGGACCGCAAGTTATTTTGTTAGATAAGCTCCAGATTTGGATTCAGTTCTGACTAAACTAATGTTTATGCACAAATATAATATTGTATAGCTTCCTATTAAAAATATGAATTGAAAAGAGATATTTGTGAGGGGTGTACTTATATATGCTAATCACTATATGCAATGTAAATAGGCAGATTTATCCTGTGAATTTCCAGAAGTGGATAAATTGGATAAAATTGAATAAAATTTGCTGTTTTCAAATCTTTATAGTAATATTTTTCACTATTTTTTTTACAACACAAAAAATACATTTTTGATTTTGTATTCTTAGGCTTGATTTGTTTTGTTTAAAGTGACTTGTAATGTAATTTGTAATCTGATTACTTTTTAGATGCTGTAAAAAATGCAGGGTGCTACACAATTCCTTCATGTTGTCTCAACACAAATTAATTAAAGGGCACATATTTTACCCTTTTAACAAGATGCAAGATTAGCTTTTGGTGTCTCCAGACTGTGCTTGTAAAGTTTCAGCTCAAAATACCAGTCAAATTATTTATTACAGCCTCCAGAATCTGCCCGTTTTGCTCTCTGAATACATTGTAGATGTTTTTGCAGCCTGTGGCTTTAAATGCAAAAAAGCTGCTTCTCCCCGCCCACTGTTCCCACATCCCACATGTGTTACCACATGTGTACCACATCAGATAAACAGCCGTCAGTGACACTCAGTATGTTTATATGGACATTAATAATTAGATTTGAATGCGATTAAGACAATACTCTGATTAAGAGTCGACCATGTAAACAGCAATTTTTGATTAATTTAATCAGATTAAGGTCATAATCGAACTAAAGAGAAATCGAATTAAGATGTGTGGAGTATGCCGATTTTAGTCGCATTATTAAAGTGCATTACAGCCATGTAAACACCTTAATCGAATTATTACTGTCATGTAGAGCTTTTTGCCACGTTTTGCGATAGGATAGACCACACACACACACGCACACACACACACACATGGCTGTTTGACACTGCACCTACCGAGTCAGTGCAGACCACAGACACCTGCCTCGTGAAATGCGGAGCTTTTTTTTTCTTCCATTCAGCATGTGGTATGAACTTCCATTTAAAGGGCCATGAAACCCCCTCGTTTCAGCAGGGTGTTTTCACACCTCTACTTTGGAAGAAGTCAGAAAAGTAGGCATGTCCAGCTTTGTTTAGGGGGGAGTGTCGGAGGAAGAAAAGAGGCATGGTGTGGGAGTGTCTATTTGGGCGCGCTGACTTTCAGAGTCAAAACACACACACACACACACACAGGGGACAAATTGACTGTGTTTACATTGACATCTGTAGTCGAATTATTTGCCAAATTATTAAATGGTGGACTTTAACTGCAGTTTGGCTCTTTCATTCAGGGAATTCATTCATGTCCCTCGCGACAAACGAAATATTTGATTCGAGGAACTGCTCTAAGCGTGTATTTTTCATGCAATGTTTGATACCGCACGGCGAATGAGAGAAAAAAAAACTCAGCATTTCCCGGAAACTTAGATGCACTCGGCAGGGAGCGTCAGAAAGCCGCGTGTATTATTCCGGTGAAAATCCTACACGAGGTTAAAGTTTGGTTGTGGTGCTAACATGTTTACACTCGGTGCAATTGTTAACTGAGTTCGATACAAACAAACTGAATAAACAAAGAGCACTGGTCGCTCACTTACCAAATCTGTAGAGACAGGACAATCACCAGTAACTAGAGCCGCGTCTTTATTAAGAGGAGACTAAAGCGAATCCGTATCTCAGCGTTTGCAGATGAGAACAGCTCTCAGGTAAACAATAATCCTCCTTAGACACGTAAGTTATTGTTGTCGAGCGTCGCGTACACTGTTAATCCACACGTGACTCCAGCTGAGCTCTCACAGAGAGAAAATAAAAACAAAACTTAACTGCAGCAAACTATAAAAGAAACACTTCACGCTTGTTTTGCCAACAAAATGTGGCGTCTCTGTCGTCTAAACACTATGACAGTAATGAATATTAATGAAGTTGCACAATAGAGCGCGCTGATTGGTTTGAACCAAGCCTTACTCATGCATTAATGCATCACACTGTAAGACGTAATAAGACACACTCTGGCACAGACGCCCAGTCTGCACGCTGGAATACAACGCTATTATGTCATGACCGTGACGCAGCTTCAAAAATTAGTTTCAAACCGGAAGTACGAATTTGCTTGAAATAACGCAAAATCAACCAATTTACACTTTTTAGTGAAATATAGGTGTCCTAATAGTGTTTTTAGCAGTGTGGGACACATATACGACTGTCAACAGCTCAAAAAATGTGTTTTGGTGTTTCATGACCCTTTAAACAACTCCTCCAGTGATAAAAACCAGCAGGTGTTTATCACCAGTGCTCAATCAACACTTATTTAACCCCATTATTGTCTCATTAACTTTAACTCTGCTGCTGAGTAACTTTTACTCAATTTAGAGAGGGACCAAATATTCTCTGAACTGAGTAAATTTTACTCTGAGGATTTTGCTTTGCAGGAAATTTAAAAAAAGACACTTGTTTGTTTCTATTACTCCAATGTGACAGTGGACAGACTATACATACACACAAACAGTTCTGTCCAAACAAATAGGTGCCCTTTAAGTTATTTAAAATGTTAAATAGTTTTTACGAATTTAAGTTGATTGAACATGAAACAATTAGGTTATTCCAATAAAAACTCAAGAATTGTGTTGATTTGGCTCATTATAAATTAGAAGTAAATATAATATAAAGTAGTTTGAACAAGCAGCAAAAATATTTGAGTGCATGCACACTGTTATTACAATTATTACAATTTCCAAGTAGTATTCAGTAATTTGTAATCTTTTTTTAGTCTTACACTACTAGTATCCCATAAATAAGTATTTATATCTGATATAAAGGTACAAAGAGCACTAATATAAATATTCTAGTAGCATGAAATCACACTAGTAGGCTCTATAGATGAGTATCAGTTTGTCAGCAGGTGCTGTGTGGAGGTCAACAGAGGGTCAGCAGCACACAGAATGACCTGCAGGTGGAGCTGCTGAGCACCAGACTGAAGGAAACACTCACCCAGGCCATACTAAAGGAGAGCCGTCATGCACTGATGCAGCTGCAGACACAGGTGGAAGAAACAAACAAATATAACTTTTACAGTACGAAAGACAGTTAAAAGTTATAACAAATCAAGCAGAATACACCTATTAAAGTCAGTTTCTCAAAATAGTTCACCTTTTCCCGCTTACTACAGTTTTTCTCGATTGCTTTGACCTGGTTTCATTGGATTGATACATTTCCTCCACCATTTTGCAAAACAGTTAACATGTCATTCAAGCAGTCCAAACATTATTGTTTTAGATTGGGTAATCAATGAGAAACCATCTATTCCTAATTATTAGAAATTACCAAGATCAGTATGAAATCGCTGATGTTTGACTCACCTTCACACAAATCTTCAATTAGCAGTCAGTCTAATGCAAACCTTATAAAAATGGTGCCAGGTCTGTGTTGTTCTTTACTAGAATGGATGGAGGCATTGACACTGCAATAGATTTTACAGTGTTTTGGTTTACATCCCTGCTGAAAAATCCAGCTTGAACCAGCTTAGGATGGTTGGCTGGTTTTAGCTGGTTGACCAGCCTGGTTTTAGAGGAGTTTTGGCTATTTCCAGGCTGGTTACCAGCTATTTCCAGCCTGGTCTTAGCTGGTCAGGCTGGGAGATGAACAGCTAAAACCAGCTTGATCAGCCTAGCCAGGCTGGGAGCCCAGCCAAAACCAGCTATGTCCAGCTAAGACCAGGCTGGAAACGGCTGGAAACCAGCCTGGAAATGGCCAAAACCCCTCTAAAACCAGGCTGGTCGACCAGCTAAAACCAGCCAACCAACCTAGGCTGGTTTAAGCTGGATTTTTTTGTATTTTTTTGTATTTTGTATTTTTTTTTTTTTTTTGTATTTTGTACTATGATATTTCAGTTTTTAGCTTCAGTTTTACCAAATGTAGTTTAATAATTCAATAATATTACATCAAAGCATCTCTTATTCTGGATCTGATTGATTGAATCTATATTGACACAGCCTATATAGAAAGACAACAGATGGCACTGGCAATAGGCTACAATGACAAGCAATGGTGCACTGATTCACACTGTGAGTTCTGTATTTTGTTGTCCATTGATTGATTGAAAGAGCTCATATACTTGTTTGCATGTTGTGTTGTTTAAAAGCAAAATTGGCTTTTGTTGCATATTTTATATGTTTTTGGCAAGGTTACAGCCTTTTGTTAACGAAATGTGTCATTTTGACCATGAGTGCTGCTGTAGGCCTGTTTGTACACTGTCCTGAAAGCGTGAAATTTCAGTTGACGGCTGCATCAAAGCAATCAAGAAAAACTGTAAGTCGTTCTCGGTATGATTGAGCAGATTCCACATGTTTTTCTGTTGTTTGAACCAGGGCTTCCCAAACGTTTTAGCCCGCGACCCCCAAAATTACAATGCAAGTGACTCACGACCCCCAGTATCCTCTGAGGTGGTTATAAATATATAAACCTTAGACACCGGCGAACACATACCAATAGGTCCAAGTCTATTCATCATTTAATTTTGAAGAACACCACTCGGAGACCATCATCTAACTGTGGCCTGTGCTTATTTTTAATGTACCATAAAGGTGTCTGAAAGTTTACCTTGGTGCCATGAAATAAATTAGCTGTGTCTTTAATATAACGTTATCAGCCCAGGGGTCCTAAAAACAAAAGGCTGATGGCTTTTTATTTGCAAATTTAATGTAACTACCAACTACTTCTTTTCTTCAGTAATGAAAAAAATATGACAATTATATTAGAATTCTTGTCAATGTAGCCTATTGCCAGTGCCGTCTGTTGTCTTTCTATATAGGCTGTGTCAAATATGCCTTTTGCAAAGAATAACAGGATAACAGATGTTTTGATATAATATTATTAAATCATTAAAATAAATTTGGTAAAACTGTGGCTGAAAACTGAAATACTGTAAATATCACAGTACAAAATACAAGTAAACCAAAACACAGTAAAATCTGCTGTAGTGTCAATGCCGCCATCCATTCTGAAAAAGAACAACACAGACCTGGCACCTTTTTTATAAGGTTTGTATTAGACTGTCTGCTAATTGAAGATTTGTGTGAAGGTGAGTCAAACATCAGCGATTTCATACTGATCTTGGTAGTTTCTAATAATCAAAAGTACTAAAATGAATTCAGTAATTAATTAAGTTTTCTAGTCTAATTTGTTTTTGTAGAAATTAATTTTGATTTAAAATTAATTTAAATCACCAACTGACCATTGAGAACCACTGGTTTCGACAATATAAATAAGCAGAACAACGTACTGTATTTAGTAGTAGATTGCTGAGCAATCTAAGGCTGGTGTTCTCATCTGAGCATCACCATCATGGCCCTGCATATGGGTTTCTGACCAAAACGTTACAGTGCAAACACACTTGCTGCCTAGTGAAAGCTTTGGCAGCTGACTTGTTGCCTCGCATCAGGCAGTGACTCTGGAGGCAGCATTTTTGTACGAAAAACACCCTGTAAAATATATTTCAGACAGCCTTTTCAGACAGCGTAATGATTTATCATGTACAATAAAATAGTGAGACATTTGGTGATAACTGTACTGTAAAAATGCTGCCTTCCACACAGTTCCTTTATGTTGTTCGAACACAATTCATTCATTCATTTTCTTTTCGGCTTAGTCCTTTTATTAATCTGGGGTCGCCACGGCGGAATGAACCACTAACTTATCCAGCATATTTTTTATGCAGCGGATGCCCTTCCAGCCGCAATCCATCACTGGGAAACATCCATTCACACACACATACAGACAATTTAGGTTACCCAATTAACCTGTACCACGTCTTTAGACTTGGGGGAAACTGGGGCACCTGCATGAAACCCACGCGTACATAGGTAGAACATGCAAACTCCCCACAGAAACGCCAACTGACCCAGCTGGGGCTTGAGCCAGCGACCTTCTTGCTGTGAGGCGATTGTGCTACCCACGGCGCCACCGTGCAACAATTAAGTTTTCCCATGAATCACCCACAGGATTTGAGCTGATTCAGCTTTTATTAAATAAGTACTTTGGACAAGCAGCAAAAAAATCCCTTTTTTTAATGTTTTAAAGATATCGCACACACCCTCTATTTGGATTAAAGAGAACACTAATTACAAAAAAAGATGACAAAGAAGCAAATACCAAAGGTTCCTTTGTCAGTCATTTTGGGTTCCACACAATCGATTTGTGTTGGGACAACATAAAAGAATTAAGTAAGCTCATCAGTTTTTACAAATCTAAGTGGATTAAACATAAAACAATTAAGTTGTCACACAAAAACACTCAAGAACTGTGTTGTTTCAGCTTATTTTAAATAAGTAGCTTGATGCAGCAAAAATTGCAAGCAAATATTTTTTTATGTAAAAAATGCATGTAGAAATATTCATTCATTCATTCATTTTCTTATCGGCTTAGTCCCTTTATTAATCCGGGGTTGCCACAGCGGAATGAACCGCCAACTTATCCAGCAAGTTTTTACGCAGCGAATGCCCTTCCAGTCGCAACCCATCTCTGGGAAAGCATGTAGAAATAGTTTTCAATGAATAAAAAAGATAGCACTGGACAATGAGTGGGAGTCGATTGATTTCCAGAAAAATCGAAAATCTAATTCAATTCAGTAAATGACCATCACCATATTTTATCAATAACTTACATAAAAAGTAGTAGTTAATAGTTATAGTAAAAGATAGCATATCCACAGCAAATAAAAATAATAAGGCATCCGGCTTTACATTTTTTGAGCCCCGGTGGTGATTACATTTTATTAAACACACAGCACATTGATTTTATAGCACCAGATTAAACTTTGACACCTTTACGGCACTCACGTACACTCAAAAATAAATACAGGCCACAACTGAACATGTAGGATGGTCTCAGAGTGGCATTCTTCCAAATAAACAGACTTGGGCCTATTGGTGTGCATGCGCCTTTGTGTGCAAGGTTTCTATATATTTATAACCACATCGGAGGATATTTGGGGGTCGCGAGTCACTTGCATTGTTCGCGGGCTGAAAAGTTTGGGAACCCCTGCCCTTGCTTAAAAAGTTGCCCGGTGTATCAACAGCGTTAGTCACGCGCACGCTCTGCATTGGCATGCGCGTGCCACGCTGAACGTTTGCGGCACGTGAGTGACAGAGTAGTTTAGTTAAATGACATAGTTTTTCTCTCACCTGCCTCTACATTTAGAGATAAAAAGTCTTCTTCAGGAGCTATAAATGCCATTTAATTGCGGCAATTAGAAGGCGCTGACCGAAAAAGGCGCGCATCACGAGCGCAGAGAGCAGGACGCGGGTGACGCAGCGACGCAGTGTGAACTGCGCAATCCGTTTCGCTTCAGTCGTGCTGCGTGATGATGGAGCGCATGACGGCGCACAGTCTGGACTGCTGGAGGGTGATTAATGTAAGTTATGTAACCGCTACTGAGGACTGCGATTTGCTATACAGCGTTTTAAGTAAATCACAATGGGCGGCACGGTGCTTAGTGATTAGCACTGTCGCCTCACAGCAAAAGTCACTGGTTCGATTCCCGGCTGGGCTAGTTGGCATTTCTGTGTGAACACCCTGTGATCATGTGGGTTTCCTCCGGGTGCTCCCCCATAAGTCCAAATACATATGCTATGGGTAAATTGGGTGAACTAAATTTGCCGTTACTGATTGTGTGTGTGAATGTGAGAGTGTATGGCTGTTTTCCAGTACTGGGTTGCGGCTGGAAATGTGTGTTAAAACATAAGATGAAATAGTTGGCGGTTCATTCTGCTGTGGCAACCTCTGATAAATAAAGGACTAAGCCGAAGAAAAATGAATGAATGAATAACACATAATATTAAAAGTATTGGACATATTTAAACCTTTTTGTTTCCTTTACTTGTGATCACCTGATACATTTTTATGGCATTTTTTAGTTTTTGTTCCATTGTTTGTTTGTTTTTTCTTTTAAGTGATTGTGTGTTTTATGCTTTTAGTCATTATAATAGTTTACCCCGAAACACACTCGGTTTGATCACACTTTAAATTAGGTGTCTTTAACTCCTATACACTGTAAAAGAAGTTACGTTAACTTATTTTATTAAGTTAATCAGGTTTCAACTAATGTTTGTAAGGTTTACAAAGTTTAACATAATACTTTTAGTCTGTTTAATTTATATCAGTTGAGTTGATTGGTTTAACAAAAAAGGTAAGCTGCAATAGTGTGTTTTTACAGTGTACTTACATCAAAAATTAAGCACAATGTACTTATGTGTTCATATTGTTTTGCACATCACTTTGATGTGGGGTATTGGTAAGGTAGAAGACAGGTTTGGGTAGGTTAAAGGGTTTGTTAAGATATAAGGGATGGTACATAAATTTATTACAGATGTATTTACATACAGATCATTATTAAAATATAAGTACAACATAAACAAATGTATATACAAAATAAAAGAAAATGAAAGTACACAGTAGTAAAGGCCCCTTAACATTAAAGTGGTACTCTTATCTTCAATGACCACTTGAACTTATCATTGTCACTGCATCATGATGCAACTAAGATTTCAAAACCGTATGGTTGTGAAACATGTCTAGAAATGACTAGCATTGGTTAAAACATGACTTCTAAATCAGATTCATACTGTTAGTACAGGAAATCAATGCTAAACTGCATTACAGTTGTTAAATTAGTCAATCCTCTTATTTAAAGACTTCTCTTTTCACTGCAGAATGAAATTCACAGAAACCAGCTCAAGCGAACTGAAGCGCATGTGAGCAGCCAGCGAGATCATCTACAGGAACTGACATCACACAACAAAGATCTGCACAGCCAATTACAGCAGATCAGATGCCACTTTTTAGCTGTTCAAAACAAGGTAACACCATACCTGACATCATCGGCTTTCTGACAGTCAGGAGGCGTCTAATTACAGTGTCATTTACCCTTGCTGACTTCCCTCAGGCTAAATTAATCCTACGCCGTGAGCAACATTAAGTCTCTTTGTCAAAGCTTTCAGTACAGTTAAAGTGATAGTCCACCCAAAACAGAATATTCTGGCATCATTTACTCACCCTTTTCTTGTTTCAAACCATTTTACTCAAAAGAAGATAATTTGAGGAATGATGAAAACCAGTAACCATTTGGTTGCCATAAAGTTTGTTTTTCTTACTGTGGAAGTCAATGATTACTGTTTTTTTTTTTTTTTTCAAAATACTGTATTTTGTATTAAACAGAAAATTAACTCAAAAGGTTTTGAACATCTTGAGAGTTATTAAATATTGAGCAAATTTTCCTTCTTGGGCGAACTATCCCTGTAAAATCACTTATTTTGTCTGTAGTATTATTAAAAACAATGAAATAAAAAACGTAAATGATCATGGTCAGTCCTGTACACTTTAACTGCATGTCTGTGTTGTAAAATGTAAATATTCTTTACATTTTTATGGTCATTTAAAAACAAGCAAACAAACAAACATATACTTATTTGAGAAGAAGGGAACATTTTAAAGGAATACCACTGCTAACTTTATTTATTGTGAAACAAGGATTTGATCAGCAAGATGCTCAAATGACTGTATTTGAGTAGTTTTTCTCAGGAATCGTAGTTTACTTAGTAATTTTTAAAATGTGTACTTTCAATTTACCCTGAAAACATTTTTAGTGCAGTATCTGTACTTTTACTCCACTACTTTCCTTCAACATACAGTAACCACTTATTTTTTTTGTCTATGGGAGAAAAATCAGTCCTGTGATTCCTGTCCAGTCAAATCCACATATAAGGCAAATTGCATCATTATGAACAACCTCAAGACATGGGCGATTTATAATTGCAGCAAACTGTTTGGAAGCATTAAAAGAGTCCAAGAAGATGTTCAAAATCTTTACACGCGTTGACCCCGAGAGAGCTTAGATGCATGTCACTGATGAGAAGCTGACGGATGTTTACTGTATGATGACTGAAATGGCCTTAAACACCCAGCAGGCACAAAACGTCAACATAACGTCAGATTGACGTTGTACTCCAATGTCGTAAGGATATTGCATTTCGTTTTGGAAATGAAAATCAAGTCAGGCCGACGTCAATGTCCAACGTCCAACCTAAAATCAACCAAGTATTAACGTTTAATGATGTTACAGCTTGATGTACGTTACCACTATGACATCTATCAGATGTTAGGTTTTGGTTGCCATACCTGATAAATAGTAGTCAGTATTTGACGTCAATATGACATTGGGTTAAGATGTTGGCTCGATGTTGGATTTTGGTCACATTCTAACAACCTAAAATCAATCAAATATCAACGTCATCAGACGTTGTTAATGGACATCAAAATAACATTGTCCTTAGACACTGGCTAGACACTGAATTTGGCCACCTGACATCACAACCTAAACTTAACCTAATATTAACGTCTTATGATGTTGTGTGCCTGCTGGGCAATAACTAAATGCACTACAGAATGTTACGTTTACACACATGCTCAAATTACATGTAAAGGCATCAGCTTTTCACAGCGTGATACTCACTACTCTTGAGTACTTTTGCAAGGTCTACTTATTACTCATGCTTTGAGTAATGTTTACAACAGATACTTTTAATCTACTTGCACTACATTTTTAGGCTAGACATTGTACTTTTACTTGTGTATTTTTTTTCACCACTGCAAATAATACACAAGTGCAGTTATGAAATCTTAAGATCACATTTCTGCTATCAAACCCTCCAAAAGTCTCCCAAATCTCATTCATTGCTTAGTCCCTTATTTATCAGGGGTCACCACCGCGGAATGAACCGCCAACTTATCTAGCATATGTTTTACGCAGCAGATGCCCTTCCAGCTGCAACACAGCACTGGGAAACATCCGCACACACACATACTATGGAAAATTTGGTTCATCCAATGCACCTATACCGCATGTTTTTGTACTGTGGGGAGAACATGCAAACTCCATACAGAAATACCAAATAGACGCAAACCAGCAACCTTCTTGTTGTGAGGTGCTAACAACTAAACCACCCACCCAAATCTCTTCTCTTGTATTTAACCTTGGTTCATGCTTATTTAAAGAAAACTAATTCAATTATTTCTTGTGGTAACAAAATAACGGGGCAGCTCGTGGCGCAATGGTAAGCACTGTTGTTTCACAGCAAGAAGATCACTGGTTCGAGTCCCGGCTGGGTCAGTAGGCATTTCTGTGTGCTTGCATGTTCTCCCTGTATTTGCGTGGGTTTCTTTCTGGTGCTCCGGTTTCCCCCACAGTCCAAAGACATGCGCTATAGGGAACATTTCTAACATTGAGTTTAACTTGTATTGAGTGCAACAGGTGTGTGCCCTTAGTTTCCGAATATAATTTTGAGTAGATTTTGTGGTAAATGTGATTGTATTTTTCCTCCTACAGCAGTAATTGCACACACTCACACTCCAAAGCATTTTCTACACACTAGAAACATAATATTTTTCAAAAATAAATACAAGATCTCCAAAATGTATGTTTTCAACATGAGTGCAGTTCTAACCGTAGAGCAGTATCTTTCCATATTTTATCCATAAGACTTGTTTTTATATCAATATCTTTTCCTACAGTATTTTTATGTGCATTTTGGATCATTAGATAAAAAAACTTAAAGGAAACTCTAGATCAGCGTACATTTTAAAATTCAAATAAGAAACAGCTGAGTAAAATAAACTTTTTGTCTGATGAGAAAGTATGTGCATAAACTATGATGGAAAAACATTTACTAAATAAATTCCAGTATGGGCGGCACAGTGGCTCAGTGGTTAGCACCTTCACCTCACAGCAAGGAGGTCCAGACCCGTAGCCAGAGGATGGGGGTTCAGATGGTTTGAAGGATCCACTCCTCACTGACAAAGGTCCAGAATTTGTCCCATACATGAGCTCATTTGTCCTATTTTGACTGCTATGCCATCATAAATAGGGAAGATAATTAATCAAAAAAGGCTTTAAGACTCAGTGCAATCCTCTGTTGGCTTTCCCTTCGGTGTGACTTCAGCTAATCACTTTAGGCCATTGTTAAAAAATATTTTCGTTTTATAATCTGACATAAGAGAATTTATCTTTTGCTACTGTAATGTTTTTTAATAGAGAAAAATTTTTGCAGGTAATTTTAATTTTAAATCCTTAACCTTATTATTGAAACCAAGGTGTGAAGCACCAAAAGTGGCCCATATTAAAATCAGTTTGAATACTATTTGGCAATTGTTATTATCCATTAGTTTTCTAATGTACTTTTCTTTTACAAAAAAGACAAAAAGATTTGTGAAACTCTACATTATTACTATTGTTGTTATTATTATTATTATTATTATTATTGTTGTTATTATTATTGTTATTATTCTTATTATTACCACTGTAAAAGTGTGGTTATGATGACCATCTGACAAGTTAATTCAGATAAAAATAGTGCTTAAAATGTCACTACAATGCAGTATTTACTGTAAGTCTCATAATTAAATAGAAAATGAGGCTTATAACTGCAAAAGGGTTCAGTTTTTGAGAAAAAAAGAACTGCTCCTTTCACCTGGCTGGCTACAGGCCTGAGGTCGCTGGTCTGAGTCCTGGCTGGGCCAGATGGCATTTCTGTGTGGAGTTTGCATGTTCTCCCGCATGTTGCCGTGGGTTTCCTCCAGGTGCTCCGGTTTCCCCCACAGTCCACAGACATGAGGTGAATTGAGTAAACTAAATTTACTGTAGTGTATGTGTGTGATTGTGAGAGTGTATTGGTGTTTCTCAGTACTGGGTTGCGGCTGGAAAGGCATTCGCTGTGGCGACCCCTAATGAATAATGGGACTAAGCTGAAGGAAAATTAAAGAATGAATGAATATAAATAGGTTTTTACTGTAGGACAGTTATGCAGTATGCTACTGTTTTTAAAGTTTCATTGTAAAAATTACTGTATATTTTACAGTACAGGTATACAATACTACAAATACATAAACAACAATATAAATGCTGTTGTAAATGTTATACAGTAAGTTACTGTAGATTCTACAGGAAATTGTTATACAGCTAGCTTTTACTTCCAAGCACATCAAGAAGTTTGATTTGACGGTGTACAGAGTGAAAGTCTACTGTAGTTTTGATTGTGATTCATAAGGATATGCTGGAATAGTTGGCGGTTCTTTCCATTGTGGCAACCCTTGATAAATAAGGGACTAAGCCGAAGGAAAATAAATGAATAAATAAAATTCCAGTATGCGCATCAAAAAAGTCATGTGATAACAAAAATGGGTGTGATGGGCAGACTTAATGGGCAAACCAGTGGAGACTGACCACATTGTAAAACATCTGAATTGTTGTCTAAAACCCTGTCATCAAATAGATTCAGTATTATTGCCTCCAGAACTGACCTTCTAAAGGCACCGCACATTCATTGCGTTTGGACTTCATCTTCTGATGTAATTTAATAAATAAGAGAAAAGGCCCACACCTACAAAAGCAAATTCCATTTTTTCTTTCCAATATTTGATGCCAGTTTATTAGAAAGTGACGATGTTGTTCTCTTTAACTCATTAAATGTTAAACAGTACAATATTTGCAAATATGTTATGCTATATTTACGTTTTGCACACAAATCCAGCACCTTTGGATGGAAACATAGCATAGCTGAGGAACCTTATTATAGTACCATGTAGGAAAATCTTGATGGAACGAGTGGCGAATTACTGTAGTCTTCCAGCGTTTGACGTCAGAAAACTTTATTCCCATAAATCATTTTCTGGCTGAAAATCACAGTCAGAAAAGTAGCAGAAATGAAAGCACCCCACAAAACACCAGCCTTTTCCATGAGGACGAATCACAGTCCTTAAACCTTGCTCAGATCAGGGATTATTCCATTTATTCATCTCACATGATCAGTGAGTGGCCTGATCGCTCTGACAGCCTTGAGGAAGCAGCATCTTCTGCTTTTTCTCGAAGCAGAGCTACGATAAGATCTTTCTCACTCTGCTGGCCGAGTTCTCGGATGCTGGCGTTGTTCACACACTCAGACCAGGCCTCCACATCGCACTTGTTTATCAGCTCTTTTTATGCAGAAGTGATTTTGCAAGAAAATGCCAACACTATATCTCACTTCACAGCAAGATGAAGCAGACATTTGCTTGCATTAATGTAACTGTGAAAAAAAAAAACCTCTCCACCGGATGGACAAGTCATGCCTGATGGTGATAGACAAAAAGATTCAGATTAATCAGATGATGAGTCTGATTTCAAAACATTGAATGTTACTTCACCATTCATATTTTCTGCTCTCAAGTTCCACTGTATTTAAGTAGTGTTTCTCTTGTCTCCAGTGGAAAGGAAACGAAGATGAAGATGCAGGGAACTTGATCGAACGTCTTCAAAAGCAGATCACTGAGTTACAAATTCAAGTATGTTGAGATTTTTTATTCACGTTTTGTCATTTTCCCATTATGTTTTCAAACGAGAGCGCAGTTTCTCTCACAAGCAGTTGATCAAACAGTAGGAATGAATTCACAGCTCCTTAACCACATTGTAAAATAATTGTAAAATATTAAAAAGTTAAGTTTAACTAAAAATAAAAATCAGGGTAAACAATCTTTAATTTGCTCAACCCTAGGCCATCCAGGAGGTATAGGACTTAGCTTAGCTGAAAAGGTGGTAATTGGTGATTTCTGATATGAAAAAAAGATGAGCTTTTACATGATTTTTTTATTCACACCTGGAGAATTTGCATAGAAATTGTAAAGCTTGTTTGGTCATTTCTTGTAACATGTGAGAGGAACTTAAGAGCCGAGTGGTTTACAAGCTTTTCAAACACTTTCTTGGAAAGTAGTGTGACAGATTGGTATGAAAATAAAAAATAAATAAATAAAAATAAATACACTTTCTGCAAGATGATGCATGTTATCTTGTGTTTGGAGGCGATGCCTGATGTTTGGTAAAATTATTGTGTAAGAGAGATCTAGGAGGTAACGATATTTTACTCAGGTGTTTGGAGAAGTATTAAAGCAACATATGAGGTTGGCGACATCGATATTTAGCACAACTGGGTTTGATGGCTTGAAATCGAGTCCCAAATCGCAAAACTTCTCCGATCACATCTCTCAACACTGTAAAAAATGTAGGGTTCCACACAATTCATTTGTGTTGTCCCAACACAAATCCATTAAGTTAACTTAACACTTTTTAACAAATTTATGTGGATTGAACATAAAAAAAAGTCCTCTCAATGGGCGAAGTAGTGGAGCAGTAAGTAGTGCTGGTCGCTGGTTTGAGCCCGTCTCAGTTTGCTTTTCTGTGTGGAGTTTGCATGTTCTCCCTGCGTTCGCGTGGGTTTCCTCCGGGTGTTTCGGTTTACACCACAGTCCAAAGACATGCGGTACAGGTGAATTGGGAATCAATGAAATTCTCCCAATGAAATCTCAAGAATTGTGTTGTTTCAACTCATTTTAATTTAGTTTTTTTTTGAGTGAACCAATGCTAGTAGATCCATAGTAGGAATAACAAATGAAAATCAATGGTTACAGGTTTCCAGCTTTCTTCAACATATCTTCTTTTGTGTTTAACAGAGGAACAAAAAAAGAGACGACCTTTGTCTTTGACCTACTTATTTAAAACGAACTGAAAAATCACAATTCTTGAGTTTATTTGGGGACAACTTGATTGTTTTATGTTCAATCCACTTCAGTTTGTAAAACTAATAAGTTAACTCGACCAACTCAAATTGATTGTGTGGAGCCCAGCATTTTTTTTACAGTGTAAAACAAATTATGAGAGAATTAAAGATTATAGAACTTTTCAGTTTTGTATGACCTACCTTATCTCTTCAAGATAAATTATAAATGATAAAAGTGCCCTTTTATTTTATTTTACATTACATGTCCAGGGTGACGCGGTGGTGCAGTAGGTAGTGCTGTCACCTCACAGCAAGAAAGTTGCTGGTTTAAGCCTTGGCTGGGTCAGTTGGTGCTTCTGTGTGGAGTTGGCATGTTCTGTCTGTGTTTGCGTGGGTTTCCTCCAGGTGCTCCGGTTTCCCCCACAGTCCAAAGACATGCGGTACAGGTGCATTGGGTAGGCTAAATTGTCTGTAGTGTATGAGTGTGAATGAGTGTGTATGGATGTTTCTCAGATGGGTTGAAGCTGGAAGGGCATCCGCTGTGTAAAACATGTGCTGGATAAGTTGGCGGTTCATTACGCTGTGGCGATCCCCGATTTAATAAAGAGACTAAGCAGATTAGAAAATGAATGAGTGAATCCCATGTCCACATTTTCCAGCAGAATCTCTGCACATTCATAATAGGTTTGCAACAATAGTTGGTGTTTCAGCCACAGTTGTTTTACTTTGGTAAGACTTTATTTTGATGTTCCCCATTTTGTTGACTAAAAGTTGCATTAACCACATGCCATTTACTTTTCCTTTGAGGATTAGTACTGTCTGCTTAATATCTATTGATATGCTCCTTCAACAGACATTTAACGGACTATAAGAAACTTTGCAAGTGCATAACAACTTAAACTAACCCTGACCCAACAGTCCACTTATAGTCTAATGAGAATAGGTTGGCATGTAGATGCAATGTAACTTAAATTCAACAAATTGCTTTAAAGCGACCATCAAAATAAGGTGATACCTGCATTTTTTTATTGGAATAAACTTTAATAGTTCAGTTGTTAAGTGGATGAATGCATCTGCTTTGCTTTGTACAGAGTAAGTCACAGCTGCACTGATCAATGAATATGATCTGCAACTTATTTTAAGTGTCATTAACAAATATTATGCATTGTATAATGTGCACTCAGTCCATCCACTCTAATACACATACTGTAACAGGAGAGACAGCAAAAAGCCAGCACACATTCAAACATGATTTCTCTCTTACATATTGATTGCAGCATCTTGATGATAATTTATAAATGTTGATTAATATTGACAGCGATGCGGTGGCACAGTAGGTAGTGCTGTCGCCACACAGCAAGAAGGCGCCGGTTCGAGACTCAGCTGGGCCAGTTGGCGTTTCTGTGTGGAGTTTGCATGTTCTATCTGCGTTTGCGTGGGTTTTCTCCGGGTGCTCCGGTTTCCCCCACAGTCCAAAGACATCTTGTACAGGTGAATTTGGTAGGCTAAATTGTCTGTTGTGTATGAGTGTGAATGAGTGTGTATGGATGTTTTCCAGAGATGGATTGTACCTGGAAAAGCATCCACTGATTAAAACATATGCTGGATAAGTTGGCGGTTCATTCCGCTGTGGTGATTAATAAAGGGACTAAGCCGAAAAAAGAAAAATAAATTATGATTAATATTGCTTTCAATATTTAATAATTGAATGAATATTAGAATTTATTTAATAATATTTATTTTTTCTTTTTAAAGCATCAGAATTTAAGTGTAAAAAGGTTGAATTTGAAGATGCATGAAAATCATTGCAGTTTGCAAACATATTAAGCTGGGCATTTTTGACAGAACTTGCATCTTTTTGTCCATATTATGGCATGTAAATGTGGGTTCACACTAGCCAAATTCCTGATGTGAAGTGAATTTTTTCAAAGTTTGCAAGATAAAAAAGTGTCAATTAGGTGCATTTCTGTCAGGGTTTTAGAGCTGCTCACTGTAGTATTGATAACCTAACCAACAGTAAACAAAGCAAGCTTAATGGATACAGTCTATTAGTCATGTGGGTGAAATGAGTTTGATCAGCAAGCATGTTTCCGTCTCTAATTATTTGCATTAATCCTTTTTCATACAAGTCCAAATCCACCTCAAGTAAGCATAATATTTTTTAATTTTTAATTTGAAATTAGGTATTTCCATCATGTGATCCTTCAAAGTAGGCATCAACACAGGGTGATAGAAACTTAGCTACTGTCCCATATCTGTAAGAAAAGAAAAAACAATATTAGAAGTTTTTATTCACAGTATTATTATTTCATTGTAAGCTATAATATTCGCATTTACTAAATAAATGAAAAGGCGAACGTTCATTTCATGCCATTTTTAAAACAAGGAAATGCAACCGCACAAAAGACAAAGCCTGCTGTCATTCTGAGGGGTGAGACAAGGTCTAAATTTTGATTGTCACTTATAGCCGCATGCTCTACATATCTTGTCAAGCAGAGGTGGTGTATTCAAGCAAATCAGTCTTCCAGTAAGGCCCCAGATTACATTTAGACTCACTATTTCAGAAGCTGCTCAGTACAGCCAATAGCTACACACAAGTAGCATGCTAACGCTAACCGCTGTAACACAAACATAAACCAAAGCAAAACTTCTGGCATGAAATCGGTTAAACACACGTGTCATGCTAAGCCATCAGAGTCCTGATCATGCACGCATGTCGTGTAGCAAAACTTCTCCTTATTGAGAGAACTTTTTTTTCTCAAATAGCCACACAATGGCCAGGAAACTCTTAGCACCTCTCAACACGTCTGCCTCCATGTGATTTGTAGCACCCCACTGTTCAGTAGATTTACAACCAGAAACCCTGGCGTGCAGGTTCACGATGAGCCTTGCTGATTACAAAGATAGCCTGAGACCTCCTCCCATTGTAACCGGTAAACCGTGGTTCATTGTTGTGTTGCCACATAGCACTGTCAAAGAGGTGTTTGTGAGATAAACTGCCGTTCACATGGTGAGACAAGAGGAAAAAGGGATCTTTTGGACAAACTAAAATCTGTTACTATGGACCATTTATCAGTTTTGGAAGATTTTATTAATGTTGATTGAGACAAAAAATAAAAACAACAACAATAATGTACTTAAAGAGAGATAGTTCACCCAAAATTTACTATTTAATCTCTTTTCACTCACCCTTAAGTGGTTCCGAACAGTTTTGAGCTTCTGTCTTCATAAAATGTTATTCTGAAGACAGTCCTCATTGACTTCCATAGTAGGAAAAACAAATACTGTGGAAGTCAATGGTTACTGGTTTCTAACATTTTTCAAAATATCTTTTTTTCCCTTTCTCTTAACTGAAGAAATAAACTTAAAAAGGTTTTCCACAAGTGAAGGGTGAGGAACTCATGACAGAATGTTCAGTTTTGGGTGAACTATCCCTTTAAACCGTATGGTCTCATATGGCACAGCGCAGCACAGTTTTGCTCCAACCTTATAAAACACAGCTGATCCAAATGAGTCATGAACACCTTCAGTAGTTGGATCAGCTGTGTCTGATTGCGGTTGTAGAAAAAACTGCAGAGTTGCGGCCCTCAACGAATTGAGTTTGAGACTTTAAACTCTTATTTTAATGCATTAAAAACTGAAGTGTTTATATTGGGGTCAGCTTTGACCATGTGAGTCATAACTTTTTAAATAAAATTCACACTGTTTCTGATGAATAACTAGTATTATTGGCTGAATGTTCAATTATTTTAAAGTTTCACTTATCACCACAAACAACAAAGTTATATTATCATGAGTAACATTTTCTGTATTTTTTATTTGATTATTTGATTATGTAGTTTTATTATTCCAATTTAACAGAAATGTCTGTAAAATTAATGGAAAATAGCCTGCCAGACAAATAACTGCTAGTAAATCGTTCTTTCTTTCTTTCTTTCTTTCTTTCTTTCTTTCTTTCTTTCTTTCTTTCTTTCTTTCTTTCTTTCTTTCTTTCTTTCTTTCTTTCTTTCATTCCCTCCTTCTTTCCTTCCTTCTTTCTTTCTTTCCTTCTTTCTTTCTTTCTTAAATGTAAAGATTATTACTTGGATTTGTTTGTTTGATTGTTTGTTGGTTGGCACTCCCTTAAAAAAATCTCTTACTTTGTTAGTGTTATACTGGATCTTAATCTTTAATTCTAATTCTTTACTATTATTATTATTTATTTATTTTTATTACTAATTTTTTTTGCTTAAAATACTCTTCAGTGCATTTGCTTATTGTTGAATCTTAGTCTTTAATGTAACAAAATTTAAAATAATTTAACCCTCTTGTGCTTGAGTGTCCACATACGTGGACAGCACATTTTAGCTCTTAAGTGGCTATTAAAATACTTTGAATGTTTTATATTTTGTTACAGACATGCAGTGTCATTCTGCAACTGTTTTGCAGCATATGAAATGTTGCAAACACTTAACTGTCCAAAATGGGGAAAAAATAGTTTTAACTCTCTAATAGTCAAAGCAAGTTAAAAAAAAAAAAAAAAAAGTTAAATATGCATTAAAAACATTCTGGAAAAAGTGTTTTATGTAAATTCGGAATGCGAGTCCACAATTTTTTCACTAAAAGTACATCTTATCAAAAGATGATACTTAGGTTTTTATTCTAATTACGTTCCAATAAGCCCAAATAGCAAAGAGAAATAAAAATGCATGTAAAAAAACATCTTTGGCCTTAAGAGGTAGACATTTGACGGACTGTAAGAAACTTTGCAAGTACATGTCAACTTACACTAACCCTAACCCCAACCCTAACAGTCTAATTATAATCTAATGAGAATTAGTTGGCATGTAGATGATATGTAATTTAAATTCAACAAATGGACCTAAATTAAACCTACTGTATATCTGCATTGTGGGCCATTTTCAAACAAAATGAATGTAAGCTTAAAGGTATTAGTAAATTATTACTTACTAATAATAGTAACAATATTAGTATTAGTAATTATGTGACATGTCTTAATAAAACACTGGAGGAAAATCTCTTTATTCTTTAGGCGTTTGTGAAAGTTTGGTTCACAAACTAAAATCTGTGCTTTTTTACATTATAAAACAGAATATGTTTACACAACAAAAATACAAATGTACAAAAATAATGTTTTAAATTTTTTTTAAAATAATTTTGGGATGCACGGATGCATGAAAACTAAATATACTCTGTATATAAGTCAGGGAATCATAAAACATTTTTAAATACATCACCATTTTTAACTAAATCTATTTAACATTTTTTGAAAAGGTTACGTTTCAAACCTCTAAAATGTTGCATAAATAAATGATCAAAAACTTTTCCTTTTTAATTAACACTGCATGAAAACATATAAAACAGTAGCTGTTTCATGAGCAAATGACAGAAAAACAAACATCAAAACATAATATACAACTGTTAAAATCAACTTGTTTAATGCCTGCACTGTTAATGACTTTCTATATTACACAGTAATTACTGTAATATAACCTGGGGGACGGCAGGGTTATTGGTTTCCCCCACAGTCCAAAAACATGCAGTATAGGTAATTTAATAAACTAAATTGTCTGTAGTGTATGAGTGTAAATGAGAGTGTATGGATGTTTGTAACTGAAAGGGCATCCTTGTAAAACATAAGCTGGAATAGTTGGTGGTTCATTCCACTGTGGCGATACCTGATAAATAAAGGGACTAGGCCGAAGGAAAATGAATGAATGAATATAACTTTATTTTTACTGTAGGACAGTTGTGCAGTTGTGGACAGTTACTGTTTTAAAAAGTTGCATTGTAAAAATTAATGTATATTTTAAAGTAAAGGTATATACTATAAATACAAACACCGCAAGATAAATGCTGCTCTTAGCGTAAATACAGTAAGTTACTGTCGATCAGTAAATAGCTTTTACTTCCAAGCCTATGAAGACGTTTGATTTGACGCCGTGCCAGAGTGAAAGTCTACTGTAGTTTTGATTGTGATTCATAAATTTGCCCTGATGTTTCCTCCTCTTCCCTATCTGGGGCGCGCAGTAACACTGTCGGTGGTTTGAGGTTTGGTGAGAAACGTCGCTCTCTGATAAACCTGTAGGTGTGAGTGAGCGAGTGCCCTCAACACCTCCTGCTCACAGACTGATTTTGTGTGGCAACCAGTGCTGATTCAAACCCACTGATGCTCATCTCTCCTGATCTGGTTTGCTGCTGATAGCATCGTGTGTTGCTCATAAATGTTGTAACTCTTTGAAGAGGGAGGTCTTGTGTTGGCTGAAGTTTGGTGCTTTTGTTTTTTTTATTTGCATTTTTTAACTGCATATCAAATTAGGAGTAGCATTTTTCATGTTTGGGAAATTTCCATTCAGAAGAACTGATATTATTCAATTTAAAGTGTTAATATGCCCCAAAATGAACTCACCCTCATGTTGATTCAAACACCGAAGACCTTTGTGTATCTGCTCAACACAAATTAAGGTATTTTAGGTGAACTCTGAGAGCTCCTGAGACATTCTGACAGCAGTGCTGAGATGTTTAAAATCCAGAAAGAGAGCTAGAAACATTCTATGCGACTTCATTGGATCAATTATAAACAAACATAACTCCAAGAACACTTTTGTGCCAAATTAACTGAAAAAATTATTTTGTTTATCTTTTTTCTTTGTTTTCAGCGCATTTAAAGAAATACAACATTAAGGTCAGCAGATCAAAACACAAGTATCATACTGGCTGTAAGATATTAGTGAACAAAATCATTGAATTTTAGTACACAAATGTGTTTATGGAGCTTCATATGATTACGAGTCCAAATGAACATTTTCACAATGCTTTTGGTTCCTTTTTGGGATTTTGACAGCCTGATCTCACAAGAAAACGTAAGTATTTTACGTTTTGGCAGTTTAGTGGCTAATTCATACAAATTCGTACGAGTTCAGTCGTAAGAAAATGTACGATTTTAAAAGGAGGCGTGGCACCTAACCCCACCCCTAAACCCAACCGTCATTGGGGGATACGCAAATCGTACTAAAATGTACAAAATAGATCGTACGAATTTGTACGAATTAGCCATTAAATGAAAAAGTTACGAATTGCCGTGAGATTGTGTTGGATTTTGAATACCTACTGTATGGACCATTGCCAGAATGTCATGAGAGGATTCTCTTCATCAAAATTGTCTTAATTTTTGTTCTAAAGATGAACGAATGGGACTGGAACCACATGAGTAATTTATAACAGGATTGTTATTTTTGATTGAACTAACCCTTTTGAAAATAAAGCTGTGCTACAATATATTAAATTATTTTTAGAAATAGAAAACATTCTGAAGAATGTTGGAAACCATTGATTTCCATAGTTTTTGTTTTTCCAACGCTGTAAAAAATCTGTAAATTAGCAGTTTTCCATATTTTGTGAATCATGTTTTTATTTTTCCTAGTTTATTTATGCTTTTGAATTGCATTATGGGTCCTGGATATTTTTTCTAACAACTTTTGTCTGGGTTGGTGTTTATTATGCTACAAAAACCATGTAATATGCTGCCAGTACATTTTCTGATATTTTACAGAATTATGTCTCTAAATTTTTGTTTTTATACACTACATTATTTCAGACTACTAAAATGTCAATAAAAGTCACTCTGTCAAACTGTAAAGTTGATCAACATCCCATTATGCAATTCACAACCGTAAATACATGGAAAACACCTGTGAATCACAAAATAGGATTTTTTTACAGTGTACAATTAATGTGAATAGTCGCTGGTTTCTAACATTTTTCAAAATATCTTTTGCATTAACACAACAAAAAAATTAGCAGAACAGAAAGAAAAGCTCAGTTATTTTGGGTGAACTCATTAACTATGAATTTTGACTCAATATACTCCAAATTTGATGCTCAATGATAGTTAATATAGGTAGGTCACGTACATATAGTTCCTGTAGGGCTGCAGCTCTGCACAGTTTAATTTCAACCTTGCAGCAAACTTACCTGTAGGTTTCATACAAGCCTGAAGGACTCAAGTAGTTTGATTTGGTGCGTTTAATTAGGTTTAAAGCTAAACTGTGCTGAGCTGCGACCTTCTAGGAACTGGATTTGACACCTGTAGGTAGGTGGTGTATGCATGGGACCATTCATATATTAGATCTTAAACTGAGTGGAAAGCGCAAGGCATATCGTGCAAGGCACTTTCTTCACCTTTCACAACAAGCTTTTGTTCTCACACTCCCATGTTGTCTGTTGTTGCTAGACAACTATCAACCGTTTTCTCAGAAGATGACAAACATTGCTGCAGCTCTGATACAAGTTTAATTGTTTGTCTGAGGTAATCAGTTTATCGAAATGTGTATATTTCTTACAAAGTATGAAGCTGGTTGGTCATTTCTACATTTGCGGTGTGCTTGCGACATTCTGAAAAGTTGAGATGTTTTTAACTTGGTGCGCCTGGAAAACATGAGGGCGTCGTTAATATGAGTGCACAAGTTGCATGCTTCCATTGGAAAGATGAACTTGCATGAGCATGCAAAAATGTGAGCAGCCCCTTTAATAGTGGGTGGATTAGGGTTGTAGAATACGGAAAGGATAAAATATGGTTTATGGTTGTTAAGTTAATATGACCTCACTGCAATTCGTAACTTTTTGATTCAGTGGATAACTTACACGATCTCACGGCAGTTCTTAACTTTTTAATTCGCTTGATAATTCAGCAAGATCTCGCGGCAATTCTTAACTTTTTGATTCAGTGGATAACTCAACACGATCTCACGCAATTCTTAACTTTTTGATTCAGTGGATAACTCAACACGATCTCACGGCAATTCTTAACTTTTTGATTCAGTGGATAACTCAACACAATCTCACAGTAATTTGTGACTTTTTGATTCAGTGGATAACTCAACACAATCTCACAGTAATTCGTGACTTTTTGATTCAGTGGATAACTCAACACGATCTCACGGCAATTCTTAACTTTTTGATTCAGTGGATAACTCAACACGATCTCACGGCAATTCTTAACTTTTTGATTCAGTGGATAACTCAACACAATCTCACAGTAATTTGTGACTTTTTGATTCAGTGGATAACTCAACGCGATCTCACAGTAATTAGTTACTTTTTGATTCAGTGGATAACTCAACACAATCTCACAGTAATTTGTGACTTTTTGATTCAGTGGATAACTCAACACAATCTCACAGTAATTTGTGACTTTTTGATTCAGTGGATAACTCAACACAATCTCACAGTAATTCGTGACTTTTTGATTCAGTGGATAACTCAACATGATCTCACGGCAATTCTTAACTTTTTGATTCAGTGGATAACTCAACACAATCTTGCAGTAATTTGTGACTTTTTGATTCAGTGGATAACTCAACACAATCTCACAGTAATTCGTGACTTTTTGATTCAGTGGATAACTCAACACAATCTTGCAGTAATTCGTGACTTTTTGATTCAGTGGATAACTCAACACGACCTCACTGTAATTCGTAACTTTTTGATTCAGTGGATAACTCAACACGATCTCGCAGTAATTTACTAAAGCAAAGTTACGAATTGCCGTGATATCTTGTTGAATTATCCACTGATTCAAAAAGTTGTGAATTACTATGAGATCATGTTGAGTTATCCACCTAATCCAAAAAGTACGAATTACTTTGAGATCGCGTTGAGATATCCACTGAATCAAAAAGTTACAAATTACATTGAGGTCGTGTTGAGTTATCAACTGAATCAAAAAGTAACTAATTACTGTGAGATCGCGTTGAGTTATCCGCTGAATCAAAAAGTTACGAATTGCTGTGAGATCTTGCTGAGTTATCCACTGAATCAAAAAGTTACGAATTGCCATGAGATTGTGTTGAGTTAACCACTAAATCAAAAAGTTACGAATTGCTGTGAGATCTTGCTGAGTTATCCATTGAATCAAAAAGTTACGAATGATCATGAGATTGTGTTGAGTTATCCACTGAATCAAAAAGTCACAAGTGGCTAATTTGTATGAATTCTTACGAATGATGGTTGGGTTAAGGGGTGGGGTGCTTTTTTTTTTTTTTAAAAAGTGGCCTCCTTTTTAAAATCTTACATTTTCTTATAACTGAACTCATACGAATTTGTTTGAATTAGCCACTAAACTGACAAAATGTAAAATAGTTACGTTTGAGTTACCAGGATAGATAATTTATATCAGCAAACTATTTTCTGATTCCCCAATGAGAGGAAGGTTTAGGGCTGGGGTTTGTGGCCACGCCTCCCTTTCCTTTTGTACATTTACATACAAATGAAATAGTATGAATTCATAATATTAGTCACTTTTCTGATAATACATAAATATTTACGTTTCTTCATAAAACTGGGAGAAAAATAAGACTTCATAGCAGCCTGTTTACAGTTTAATAGAACGAATTCACTCCCATAATTCACACAAAGCTTTATAGGGTGTAGGAAAAAAGGTGGACAAGATGACAGTAAGAAAGGTTTCTTGTTAATTCTCACATGCGTGGTTTTGAATAGATAGATGTGTCTGGTTATAATCAATGTTGTCTTTTTTTAAAGCCATGCTCCATCTCTGATTGAGCTCTACTTGAGCTGTTCGTCTCAGATTCAGAAATAACATTTGTGGTCGTGAAAGCTTGTCAGTCTTGCGCAGTCAAGTACCAGACAAAGAGAACGCTAGAAACCTCAAACCATTATCACGGCAACTTTATGCAGCTATTTCAATCACGTACTCCCTAAAGAGGCTCGGCCCAGAAAGCAGAGAAAGAAAAATAGAACTCGGAGTTGGAGAGTTTTTGACCTGTTGATGCAGTTGAACTGTCTGTTGAAGTCTGTCTTTGGTTTCCTGTTGATGATGTGAGGAGGAGGAGGTTTGTCACGTTTACAGTCTTATGTGTGTTTGAGAGTGAGAGTTGCACTTCACTTTTGCTCTTTAAATTGCCTATATGTTTGCTTTGATAGAAAGAGCATAAATGTGGGTTTTAAATCATTTTTGACGTGAAGTACATTTTATTTTTATTTTTAAATCTATGGATAATCATAATTAGTCAACAAATAAATATACTGTATACAGCCAATAAAGTAAAATAAAGATAATTCTTAATGGATCATGTCTTTTAAGTGGCAAATGTTTGAAATATTTAAATATTATACATAAATAAAAAAGAAGCAATTAACACACATACATAAATAACTATTTAAATTCAAAAGTAAATAAAACTGCTGGGTTATTTTTTTATACATTTTTAGGACAAAGCCAAAGCTGGTTCTTGAATCTGATTGGCTGATAGCCGTGATATATTTAAGTAATATCAGCACCCATACAGCCTCTTTACCCTTACCCTGTATTACTCCTCTCACATACAGCCAGCAAAAAGCAGACACTACAGATCTACAGTTTAAAAGATGCTTGCTCAGCTGTTTAACTGTCAGCTTATGAATTGAATCCAAGGTGGAAGAAAGTAGTTCCTCATACAAAAGGGTTTTTGAGACTCTGCATGTTTGATTTTGTTTTTATATACACAATTATGCCGTCAAACTGTTGTATAAACAC